>NW_004567126.1:11918601-11994457 GCF_000260355.1 Condylura cristata
CTTGGATCAATTCCCATGACAATTTCATGCTTACTAAATCCCAAATTACAATTCTGATATTTAACAATGGCAGCTAAGGGTGGTGGCATAATGCTCTTTGCATCAGACACAGCACAAAGCATGAGGCACATAGTCATTCCATAAGGAGTTGAGTTTTCTGAACTGGACACTGTGATCAGCTCCATTGTAAAGAGGAAGACATAGAGGCTTTCTGAGACCGAAGGAGGGTGGAGAGCTGGAGAGCTGAAACTCAAGCTCTTACTTGTTGCAGGTAAGAGAGCCTGTGCTCTTCACTGCTCTGCTGTATTGGCTCCTGAGTTAACCTTGAAGTTCAAGTGTATTCTGAATAGGTAAGAAACCAAAGTCTGAGAGCCTATTTGGCTTGACACTGAGGTCTTTGTCCAAGCTATCTTGAAACAGGGGCATTTGTTTGGAGTTGTCTTCTAACCTCCCAGTTCAATTCATTCCACTAAAAAAATGCTCTCCACGCAAGAAAATGTTAGCTCACTAAAAATGAGAAGTTGGAGATGTGGATGTTGAGCCTGTCCTGGACCTGGCATGGATGTTGCCAGCCATCTGGTCTCTCTCAATCCTGTGGAGTTCCCTGAAAGAAAAGTTCATAATCTTTTTGATTTTTTAAAATTCTCAACGTTATTTAGATTTTTAATTCCTGGAAAGGGCTTTCTCCTGGGAACCTGCCACAAGAGAGCAGAATGCTGGTCCTTCTTTCCTCCCACAGTCTGTTGCCAGTTCCCCACCCAGCTGCACCCCCCTTCCCTCTCCCCCTCCCCAGTGGGTCCCTGGTGGCGCTTCCCACCCAAGGCCTTTTTGTGATGAAGTCTTTCAAGATGGTTTCCCAGTCTGGGGAAAACACATGTTTCTGATCAATCTGATGAAATACATTCCCATTAAGAAGTAACTTCTCTATTTTCTACTTTCTTCATTCTCTATGTTACCTATCATTTCAAGTCCTGAGTCTTTGAAAGCACTTCACAGACCTGACCGAGTAAACAGAGCCTTCTTGCACATTGCATGTGGGATTTGCTTCTCTCCTTTCCACCAACTTGAAGGAAACGGTTTTTATTGTATAGGAGCCCATCCAGATAGATGAGACACGAGCTGGGGTCTGTTCTACCTCATGCGTCACTGCAGAACCTTCCACCACAACCCCACTCCTGCATGAGGGCGAGTCCAGCACTGAAGCACGCACAGCTGGTTTCTTGTAAACGACAGATGCCTCTTCTCTTTTTGGCCCTTGGGAACAGAGGATTAAACGTGTGCTGTAATCCCAGGACGTTGACTATCCCTTCTTGAGGTTGCTTTTCAACTGTCATCTTTGTGTTCGTGGCATACTTGGTGTTTAGCAAATTCTAAATATGAGTGATTACACTGGGCACCCTCGAGTTGTTTTTATGGATTTATGTCCCTGTTGTTTATGAACTCATTGTACACATTTTCAGTACAGTACACACACTCAGACACACAGAGATGGAGCAGCATGAAAGTCTAAAAAGTACTGCGTATCTTGCTTCCTCTGTTGTTCTGTTTACTACTGGCAAATGTAGAGTTTGTGTTAATTCATTGTGATGCTGTAATGTTGTACAGCGGACGATACTTGAGGAACAGATTTCCGAAGACCATGTTTATGGACGACTACGATACACTCACAGAACGTTGTATTTACTGACTAATCAGATGTTCTCATGTGACACTTTCCATTTTTCCATGGGCCTATACATGGACCTAGGTCAGGAAGAAGTGACATCAACTAAGGTGTGTTCATCATGCCCCTCATCAAACAGCTCAGCAGTGATGATGGACCCTACACAGACCAACTATTTCCTTGGTTTCTGTGGTTTATGATTAGCCTGTTTTTCCATTGCAACATCTTCATTATCCATTAGCAAATACACCAGGTAAGACCTATTGGCAGCCGGCCACAATCCAACCAGCAGGAGCAGTTAGACCTTCTTTATGCATTTTTATGCCACCTGCTACCTAGTATCAGCTTAGTCTTCTCTTCTGTTTCTCCATTCTTACCTCCCCTCATCCTCCCACCCTTGCCTCAGGCATTGGTTGGTTACAGTAAGGTGAAAGGATTTCAAAAATACGATGCTTTGGGAACTCGACCAATTATAGTAAATTTGAGAAGGTGGAAGGGATTTATATATAGCAGGTACTGAGTGCCCCATAAAGTGCCTATCTATTCTTTCTCACGAAGATGGGAAAACTTTTCATGTATTCTCTTTTGTAATGGACAGTGGAGTTAACAATTCTAGATCTTCCCTCTCTGGTAGTTATAAAACAAAAGGTTCAACTTCAAGTTTAGCAATTCCTGAAGACCACTTCTGACAATAGGAACAGTCAGCTGCACAAAAGTTCAGACTGACAACAGAACCACTGGCTTGCCACGTGCCATTTTTCTTTTAAAGATTTATTTATGTACACAGAACTGGGATACAGGCTAGAGGTGCAGGGGTGGCGAGAAGATTCACTAGAGAGAGTGAGGAGCAGGACAGGCAGATTGAGAAAGTACACTGCTGAGGGGGGCAGCGGGTGAGACAGGAGAGATCTGCTGTGCCACGTGGGTCACCTCCCCGGCCCGGGATCGAACTCGCACTGAAGCGGCTAGCTTCCTAGTAAGCACTGTGCTTTAACCTGTTGTGTCACCAGGGAGGGCCCCACATGCCATTTTTCACAAGCAGCTGCCCCCGTGTACACTCAAATGGAAAATAAAAGGAATAGGGTGATTGTAGGCAACATGTTCCTTCAAAGGAAGGGAGGTAGGATGCGAGAGGAGCAGAATAAAACTTTACAAAGATTCACTTGGTTAGCTCTTTAGTCTTAAACTTTGGGCAAATTTGAGGAGCAGAACAGGCAGATCAATGAAGTACACTGCTGAGGGGAGCAGTGGGTGAGTCAGGAGAGGTCTGCCACGCCATGTGGGTCACTTCTGGGGCTGGGGCCACACTGAGTGGCTGTTGCCAGCTTGCAGTGCTGCACCTATAGCCTGTTGTGCCACCAGGGAGAGCCGCAATGGCCGTTTTAAATCATCATATCAGTAATGAAACCAGTCACCACCTGTACGCAGTGTAGGTAGAGAATATTTAATGAAACTTGGGGTGTGCCCAGGCTGGTGAGTATTAAGGGGCACCTTGAGGGGAGAGAAGGAAATTTTTTGCATATGACTCATGCCTGTGTGGGTAAAGACTGAGAAATACACTTTGTGTCCAGTGAAGATTTTCCATTTGACCTTCTTTTACCTCTTCTGTGACTCCAGAGACCCTGTCCCTCTATTCCTCTGAGCCTCCTTTCCTGCTCTTCCTGCTTGCAGACCTCTTACTGACTTGAGTGACTGTTCATCCATGAACAGTTGGTCTTGTGTGGCAGTTCAACTGGCTCCTGAAGTCACTGGATATCTTACCAAGCTCTCCTTTCATTTTAAAATCTTAGAGATTTAGGTTCCCAAATGACAAGGCCATAGATTCACAATGATGCAACTTTTTCAAACCCCAACCCCCAAAAGGACCCACTCTTCCTAGAGGAAATCCCTTCTACTGCTGTCTCCTGTACCATCTTCCCATTTCCTCCCAGGGAGGTTTCTTCTTATTGAACTTTCTGCTTCCTTTGCCTGGTTTTCAGTATCAAGATTGGATGGAGAAATTCTCTACCTCCTGAGAGCTCCTCCATCTCTAGGGGGGGAAGCGCTAATCTTTTGGGACATTTAACTAGGCATTTCAAAATGAAAGCGGGAGAAGAAAGGGGAAGATTCCACGATGAAATGATCTTAATTAGAGATTCAGACCACAAGTGCAAAGAACATCTGTTTTGAAGTTTGGTGTTGTCTTTGTAACTGGAGAGAGAAGCAGGGTGAAATAGAGGAAGGCCTTAGCCTCCTACTGGATGGAACCACCTGCGTCTAGAGAGGGACTGTGTCATGTCCCCCACCCAACACAGAGCTCCTTGCTAGGAGCCTGGTTATCTGCTTCTGCCAGGTTATTGAGAGACATTGGTTCTCCTGCCATCTGTGCTAATACCATTATTCCTTTACTTCCTTGTGAGGCTAAATTAGGATGCCTTAAATTGGAACCCAAATTCCTTGGTGCCCAGAGACTCACAGGGTAGCCTGCCTTCTGCATTATCTGGGCCCAGGAGAAAGCGACAACCTCAGGAAATACGGTCATTTTGCACCAGGGAACCAAGTTTCCCCTGGGTGTGGAAGGCACCTGGGTCCCGGAGCCCTGACTGGCAGTTCCTGGCCCCTTTCTGCCTGAGCAAGGTCTGATTTACTGCAGGAGGAAGACGTGATGTCTAAACTGGTGGATTTTAAAATGTCGCTTGGTCTGTGGATTAGGCCAATCCATCCCACATTGTTGGGGCTGCAGATGCAGATGAATGGTTCATAATTACAGTCTAAAGAAACTGCAGACAGCAATAGAGCCAACCCAGACCCTTTTTCTCCTTACAGCCCATGCCAAGCTGTCTCTTACAGCGAAAGAGCATGTGGTTATCCTGCCATGTACTTGCCCAAAAGACAGCTCACCCAGTGCAGAGAAGATTGTTACAGTTCTAGAAATCAAGTCTAAGCATCTCTCCACCCCTACTTCGTGTCTTCAGGGTCCAGTAATAGGCCACGCTGAGTGGCAGTGACTTCTGCTAAAATGACAACTGTAAGTAAGCACAAGAGATGCCACAGAGCAAACAGATCAGGGGACCCAGTATGGAACTAGTGAGTCCTGTGCAGGTAGCTGTGGGCAGAGTGACTTATTCTTGCAAACTCATGTTTTTTTAATTGGCAAGCATGAAGCCTGGTCTCAACCATCTCCTGTAGCCCCTCACCCCCTTTTAACAGCCAATGAACATACCACAGATCACCACAAATACGATCTTCCTTCTGCAACTTAATGACACTACATGGTTTCCCTGTGACTCAGACAGCAGAGACACAGATGTAGTTTTCTAATCAGGTAGTTCTGGCATTTCTTCAGGGAGACTGAAGCTGGGCGAGTTCCCAAATCAGGCCCTGAGCAGGACGCTTGAAGAAATTGTGCAATTAAATTGCTTGTTTTTCCTAAACCTCTGTGGAGACAGAGCAGGTAACTAGAGGGTCCAAGCTACTCGGCCAAGGGGGTGCCATGGAGAAGAGTTTAACATGATCTCTAGCTTATTCTCAGGTATACTGGATCTTAACAGCAGTTACAGTGATTTCACATTCATTGAGCACTGTTTCTGACCTAGATCCTGTGCACAATGCTTTGTGTGCAGTATCTCATTTAATCCTCCTGCCAGCCTTAACAGGTGGCAGCTACCATCATGCCCACTTTAAACACAGAGGATCTCAGGTTCTGGACTGTGACTTACTCCACGTAATTCACGGAACTGGTTAGTGGTTAGAGCTGGAATATCAACTGGAGTCTTGTTCCAGAAGTGTCACTATCTCTCTCATCTTGTTTTATTGTGGAGAGTTCTCCTGGGCCAAGTTCTCCCCTCTCCAGGTCCTTCTGAGCTAGACTTCCCCCAAAGCTGCCTCTCCCCTAAAGGCTCATTGTTTATTGTACCATCTAAACAATAGCTAATGAGTCTGTGCAGCCTGGTAGAAGAGCCAAGGGTGGTTTTATTCCTTGAAATAGCCTGGGGGTAGTGACACAAAAAGGTTAAGTGGCTTTGGTTGAGGTCACAGAGGCTTGCTGCTATCAGAGACTTGCACCTCTGAGCCCCTATTTGGGCTCTTGAGCGGACCCTAAGTGTAACTAGGAGTCATAGTTTCCCTCTTCCTTCCCATCTCCAATCTTCCATTTTATTGCATCTTGATAATGGTAGATAGCAAAGTACAAGACATTTTTCTTCTCCCGAGTGTTTTTAATGACTCAGCTTATCACACAGAAATCACTTGCTTTAGAGTTAACCCCTTAGAAGCCAATTTCTTTGTGAGACAGGGACTTGTGCCTTTTCTCAGAGAAAAACAACCACAAGTGGAACTTAGACAGGCTGTGAATTGAGGATTTTTTTTTTTTTAAAGATCTTACATTTAAATCAGTAAATCAACATCTGTGAGTCAAAAACTTGCTTGGGTTCAGCCGTTAGTGGTCTGAATGTTTTTTTGCACTACCTTCAATAAAACTCAGAGGTTCTTTTAGGGTCACTGTTGTTCAAGATTTAGGAGATAGACAAAGAAGTTATTCTAACATTTCTGGAGAAAGGAGTCTGTCTGCCATGATATTTTTACACTTGTCTTTTGCTGAAGTTGGGGCTGTGTTGAGAGAAGAGTATAAGGAAAGGGGAGTTTTAGTTTCTTACATATTACATGTGTTTGAGGCAGTTCCTGTGTGAAGGTGACTATTTTTGATCACATCAATCCTTTGCTCATACTCCTTCCCCCCCCCCAGTGCCGCTCCCCACCCCCCACAATTGCAGGCTGTTAAAAAAGATTTATTTTATTTATGCATACAAGAGCTGAGGTGCAGTAGAGGTTTGGGGAGTGTTGGTGAGAGGATTTACCAGAGACAGTGAAGAGCAGAACTGGCAGATGTACTGAAATATGCTGCTGAGGGGAGCAGTGGTGAGACAAGGAGAGGTCTGTTGCACCCTGTGGGTCAGCTTCCTGGCTGGGTGGGGATTGAATTTGTGTAGCAGTGGCTGGCAATAGCTTGCTAGTGCTGTGTCTTTAATCCCTGTACTACCAGGAAGGCCCCCCTTTTTTTTTTTTTTTAAGATTTACTTATGTATGCATACAGAACTGGGGTACAGGCCAGAGGTGCAGGGGCGGTGAGAGGATTCACCAGAGACAGAGTGGGGAGCAGAATAGGCAGAGTGACTGCTGAGGGGAGCAGTGGTGAGACAAAGGAGAGGTCTGCCCCTTCTGGGCCCTGTGGGTCACCTCTCTGGCTGGGGATCCGACTCTTGCTGAAGTGGCATTAGATAGCTTCATAGTGCTGCAACTTAACCCCTTGTACCACCAGGGAGGACAGTCTGCAGCCTTTTTGGGGATCCTTATTCACCTGATGTTTCCAGTTTAAAGAGTCCTAGCACTTGCTGGATATAATGTACTGATGTTTGAGAAACACTTAACAGTAAGATTCTGTTTTCACCCATGTGCAGGAGAAACAGTTGCTGTATGCAAACAGAAGCAGAGGTTTTTCTTAGGTGCCCTAAAACCAGATATAGTCTTCTAACAGCTTGCACCAGTGGGAAGAAAATAAAAGTTAGACTGATCTTGTTTTGCTGTTGGGGAACCTGGGGCAGGAGTGAAACCAAGTGGACATGAGGGCTGAGAAACAATTTTGCTCTGTATATGGGAAAAAGGACAGACCCAGAGTATCAAATTCACCTCACCATGGGGGTGAGGAAGAGTTGTGGCAAAATAGAAGGCCATAGCAAGGGTTGAGCAGCTGCAATGTACCAGGCACTGGGCTAAGAATTGCTTTTTAGGATGGGCTACAGAGAGAGGCCTTCTCAAGGCTCTAAGAACAGAAAGACCTATTTGTGTCAAAAGATAAATTGATTGTCTTCATCAACATGAACTATACAGGCCTGATTGGATTATTCATATCCCAAGTAAGTGAAAATATTTTCACTTGAGCATATTATTGTTTCTTGTTTCAACCAGTTTCACAGTCACTGTATAGAACTCCTCCTTATAACGTCAATATTCATAATGAGCCTTAGATAGAAGTGATATTCCTGAAGTTATATGGCAACCCCAGGATTTCCCCCAAAGTTTTTAAGTTATAGGACATCATTCCTTGGTTTACACACTGAAATATTTTGAGCTTCTGTGCTTCAGTACTGGATTAGAACAAGAATGATCGACAAATTGAATCATCACAGTTGAAGAGTTAGAAGAAATGAATTTCCCCATTGCTAGAATGGAACGTGTTCACCGTTTAATCATGGCAAATTCTTGTAGTGGCTAATTTGGGGGATGGCAGCAGAAGTGTTTAGAAAAGAGAATTGAAGAGCAGGCTGGAGAAATGAGAAAGGAGCTGTGTTTGAAAATAGAGACATGTTCACCCTTGAATTAAAAAATACCAGCAAACATTTTCTTAGAACAACATAAAAAAAAAAAAACACACAAAATTTCCCAAAGCAGTTCTTAATTTTCTCACTTCTGCTACTGTTCGTAAGGCAGCACTGATTTAAGGTCTGATTCTTTGCTGCTCACATGGATGTGTGAATGTACAATTCATTCATCAGCTGTTTCCCCCAGCTTTGCAGGATCAGAAGTGTCTGTTCTTGTCATCTGGAGGCCAACATTGTTTTCTCATACCTTTAAACACAGCTGGATCGCCAGTCTTTGTTCCTTCCAAAATTAGGATTATTGTATAGAGATGTTTTTTTTTCTGGTCACAGGAGGGGAAGAATGTACAGTTTGAACAGGGAGCCTGAGATAAATGATCTATTTCTGCGTCTTTTCCTGAGTTTTGGTGAGAAACCTGCAAATGACTAAGACACCAGTGGGACCAAACTAAGATTAGGTAAAACAGTGTGTGAACATTTATCTGAGGCAGAGGTTATAGTTGCAGACAAGTGGAGAGAACTCAAAAAATGCGTTTTCTGAGGTTGTTCAGAAAGGTGTGCTTTAATCTTCTATTTAATCAAAGACAGAGCTCAATGCCTGGCTCTGGCCTTACAAACGTGTCTATGTCAGTACTTCTATGTGGACTGATGAATTTGTTAACTAAGATGTGCCGTTTTCATTTATGACAACCAATGTATCAGTGGCAAATCATTCATTATTTGGGAGAGTATTGTGGCATCCCAAGAGTCTGGTGTCCCCAAATGGAGCAAAGGCTGTGTATTGTGATTCTGTCGAGACTGAGATGTGCTCCACAAAATCTTTCTCCTTTGTGAGTGGTAGGAAGAATGTCAGTTTTATCTAGTAGTGTCTGTGACTGGAAAGGCAAAACTTTGGTCCATGGTGTCGTAATTAAAGGAACAGAATCATTAGAAAAGAAAACATAGCTTCCCCTTCCCACAAGTCTGGGTTCTAGCCTGAGGCCCTGTTCTCAACGCTCCGGGTCATGCAGTAGAATTTGGACCTTTGCTGTGGGCCTGGGTAGTCTGTCTTGATCCCTTATCAAGGGCAGCAAGACCAGGTTTCTGCTTTGGCAGGTTGGCTCTGCTTTTAGCAGGGATGGGCTCTGAAAAATCAAAGGCTTCTCTGGGAACACAGTCCCGATTTTTGACTCACTAGCCGGCTGGAGCCCAGAATTTATTCGTGAAGACAGGGCTCACAAATCTCCTGCGCCTGCTTGCACGCATGCCCCTTCAGGGGCATGCCTCACGTCCTGTGTGTCAGTCTTTGTGAATGAATGATGCACACGCACTTGGAAAACTATGCTGCTACTGGAGGGGGACAGGAGAGGGTGACCAAGAACTCAAGAATGCGTGGAGAATCAGACGGACTTTCCCGAAAGGGTCGAGGCGGCCCCAGCGCGCGGCCAGCATGCGCGCTCCGGGCCTTCTTCCCCGTGGAGGACTCAGCCGCCGGCGGGTTCCCAGCGCCGCTCCCCGATCAGTAGCGGGAGGGCTGCGCCCCGGCCCTGAGCCGGCGCGGGTGCACTCGCGTCTGTCCCTCCTCCTTTCGTTTTTGGGCTGGGCAGGCGATTGGGAGTTCGTCATCCCGCCCCCGATCGCCCCGCCCCCGCACCCCTTTCTCCGGCCCCCCCTACCCCCACCAGCCGCAAGTCGGGGGTGAGGGGGCGGAGGGAGCCGAGGGCCGCAGACCCAGCGGCCGAGGCTGGCGCCGTGAGGAACGCCCTAAAGAGGAGGAGAGCGAGGAGGGAGAGAGGGAGGGAGAGAGCGGCTCGGAGATCGGAGCTTGCTGAGGCGGCCGGCCGGAGGAGAGGAGGGAGCGGGGCGAGGACGCGGAGGAGGGAGCGGGCGAGGCGCAGGCGAGGCTGGGACCCGGGGCGCGCGCACTTTTTCGCAAAGTGCCAACTTCCCGGGAGAGTGCCGGGCGCTCACCGTCTGGGCGCCGGGGAAAGTCAGGGAGAATTTGAGATTTTAGGGAAGAAAGTCGGGTCCCCCGCCCCCTTTCCCCTGTTATTAATCCTCATTAACAAGAAAACAACAAGAATAACAGCAAACTTGCTATAATCCAGTCTGTCTCCCCACTCCTGGCACCATGAAGGCGGCCGTCGATCTCAAACCGACTCTCACCATCATCAAGACAGAAAAAGTCGATCTGGAGCTTTTCCCCTCCCCGGGTGAGTGGTGACTGCTGAGGCCCCCACCCCAGCTCTCGGTCCCCTCTTCCCCCCAGTTGCTGTTCCCTTCTCCGCAGTACATTCCAGACTGAGAGGGGATGCCGGTTGCTGGGGGGAGAGAGAGGCTAAGAGGAGGAGGATTGGGGACTGAGACCCTTTGGGGGTGGGTAGCATTTATTTTCTCAGCTGTGTTTTTGTAATGGGAAAAAGCTTCTAGAGTATCCAGCTTCCCCATACCGGCTTTTTACATTTTCCTAAAGCGAGAGTCCTTTGGCCTTACTCTTTGATGTTAAATGGGATGGAGTTGTCATAGAGGGCATCATCCCTCACCCTGCATGTCCCAGAATTGATGCTGGATGGAGGACCCTGGACCTAAGAACCCAGACTGTCCAAGTGACTGGCTTTGATGCACGTTTTCAAACGTCTTGCCTCGGTGAACTCCCTGTCACATGTCCCTTTGGTGTCTGTCACCTCTTTTCTGGTTTTAGACTGAGAAGAGGGAGGAGAACCAGGAGATGGGAAACCTGAAATTATCATCCAAACTTCAGGAACATCCCATTCTGTGTGTACAGGCTCCTCACTGTTCACGTTTCTAAACGCCCAAAGATCTGTTAGGAGAGGGAAAACATTACCAAAGGTGACTTGGTTGGTGGTTGGAAGGATTTGAAGAAGAAAGGTATATGAACAAAATTTCATTTAGTAAAACTCCTTGCAGGCAGCTCCTGGCCCTCCAGAGTTCTTGGAATAAATGCAGATTGGGAGAGTAAGATTATGTTGTTGAGGATAGGGAACTACCAGCTATCCCTACAGATGGAGATTTTGGAGGTAGGATATATATATATGTAGAAAGAGAGTGAGGGAGAGGGAAAAAGAGAGAGGTGGTTACTGGAAAATAAGGATTGCAGTGCTGTGTTACCCTCTTGCATTTGATTATTCATTAGTTTAGCTACTGCTCCCAGAGGTTAGTACTTCTTTGCCTCTACCATAATTAGCTGTTAATTTAACCCTTTTACCTGTTTAAACTTTCGACACCAACCAAGCTGATGTTTTGTCATT
This sequence comes from Condylura cristata, assembly GCF_000260355.1. NCBI lineage: Eukaryota > Metazoa > Chordata > Mammalia > Eulipotyphla > Talpidae > Condylura > Condylura cristata. The sequence goes on from NW_004567126.1 coordinate 11,929,866, forward strand.
GGGATAGTCTTCAGAAATATAATAAATAGACATGGACATGTCTTGTCCCACAGGACCCCCCCCCCCCACAACATTCTGGCCCAGTACTGCTTTGCACAAAGGAGGCAGGGCTTGCTGTCACACGGAGGACCATGATGTGAGCAATGCTAAGATCAGCTGGAACGTGGGGAGATTTGACACTGAGCACTATAGTTCGCAAGCGATATGGCTAGGGTGGTTGCATTTGGGGGCTCAAAGGAGACCTAATAAATTCTGTTAGCTCCAGTTAATTCAAACCATGTATAAAAGAAGTGGAAAGATAGTCCCCAGAAAAGATATAAACTCAAAGAATAGGTCCTTTCCTTCAGGATGACTTGTTTATATGTGTGTTTACGGGGAAGAGACAGATTTGGGTGTCTGGGCAATATCATGGAGGTATGTCAGTCTACATAGCTACAATGGGTCTTATGTACTGGAACACAGAAGAGCCCCTGGCAACACATGTTTTAGATCACAGTAAACAGCTGAAGCAATTTTTTTCTTGGGGGGGGGGTGTTTAATTTAGCATTAAATATTAGAGACTTCAAGTTCATGGTGCTGTTATTTCAGCTACTGATAAAAAAATAATTCTGGGCAAGGGATGTTCCTTTGCTTTCCCCATCTGTAAAATGGACCTTAGTGCTGAAGTCAACATCCATGATAGTAAGCACCTCTTAAGTACTTCTCATTTTCAATAAGGTTTGCAAACTACATTGGAGGACCTGTATGACACTTTCAATGCATGAGAATTTCCTCTGGTCAAAGAAGTCAGGCCAACTTCTGGCATTTTTTGAAATGTGATTTGGTTTCTGGCACTATTTTGGGGAAGAAAAAGGAAGAAGCTTGAAAATATATTCCAACTGAGTTTTAGCGTTATTCTGGATGTTTAGAGGCATTGAGCTGACTGTTTACACCCCTATAATATGTAGAGGCACAGAGCAGATCGATAACTTATCTGTGAGCCAGTGGCTGAAGTGAAGTTAATCCCTGCTTCTAACTCCTCAGTGTATGTTGCTTTGAGTAACACTGCAAGTTATTTCTGAAGAGCACAGCAAAGAAACTTCAGTTGAGACCTAAACTTGCAGGTGCACGGATGGAAGAAACATCTTCCTGTCTGTTTTTGTTGTTTAGAAGTGAAGACTCGGCTAAGTGGGGATTTGCTTTGCCCAGCAGACCATATAGGACATGTGTTTAAAGTTTAACTTCTCACATTGTCACTGTGTGTCCACAGCTGTGACTTAAATATTTGTCAGAATGATTCCTTGGGGGTTGTATAGTTTCTTATGTGCGGAGAGCCCTTGCTTGGGATCTTATCTGGTTTAAATAATTAAACTAGAATTCCCCTACCTACCCAAAATGGAGAGCCAAAGAAAGGCAGTAGAAGATAGGGTGTCAAAACAGGGTTTTGTTTTACTTTCAGCCAGTACTTTTCTGGCTGTTCTGTGGCATATTATACCTATATCCTAGAAGGGTAAGCAAAGTGCTGAGAAGCTGAGGTGCTTATCCCTTTGCCAATGACTCAGGTAAACTGGGATATCTGCCTGTCTGTGACCAGGACCTGATGAGGACTCCCTATTCATTTGTAGTCTAACTTTTGACAGATTTAAGCACCAACTTAGCATATACTTTGAAATTGTATTGAAACTGAATTTCCTTCCATGTCTGAAGTGGGACAGGCCATTTTGATGGCCATGCACAGTTGAGAGGTTCTCAGATCTCAGATGGGTTAAAAGAAAGCCATAGAGTTTCCTCTGAAGTTCCCTCCTGGAGTGGAGCTTGCTGACAAGGGGCCCTGGTGGTGCCAAAGCAAATACATCCCCAAACCACTTAATTTTTCCTCTCCTTCCTTATTCTACCTTCTTGTGAGGTGAGCATATGCCCAGAGAAGCAGAGGAGTGCTAATAATGCTGGCTATTTGCCCTTTTATAATAATAGACCAGCCCCTGTCCTCCCAGAGCAGTGGAGGGAAGAAGCTTTGTCCCTTGCCCAGGCTTCTTGGTCGGGCTCTTCATCAGTGCAGGCAAGGGATGGCTCCTTCTGGACTCCCATCACCTTCCAATAGGAAGGTGAACTCCACTGAAGAGCGTGGAGTTCAGAGTGGGGACTCTGGAGCCAGCCTGTCTGGGTTTGAACATAAGCTCTGTCATTTACTATCTGTGCACATTGTCTCTGTACTTGGGGCAATCTCACTGTGCTCCAGTGTCAGTGAAATGAGTATACTTGTTGCATCCCACAGGTAGACTTGAGAATTAAATATTCATGTGTGCAGATTCTTAAAACAGTGCCCCGTCCATAATAAATTCAAATAAACAGTTAACTAGAAAACGGGCCAGCAGAAAATGACCCTGAACTGTGTAAATTTTTCAGGGGCCCTTGAAATGATTAACAGGAGCCCTAATCTCCTACTTGAGGGAAAGAAGAATAAAAACTGGAGAGAACTTTTTCACCTGCTTAACTGAGAGCTCAAGCCCATGGTGCTCCCTTTGGAGGTCCAGGGAGCCAGGCCTGAGAGTCAGGTTGCAGTAAGTGGCAGGACATCTATAGGTCACAACTGTCACAGTTCAAGACACAGGGTGGGTCACTCACTTCCGGTGAAGGAGGCTGTCACTGCTACCTCAGAGCCAGAAGGTCACCAAGACTAGGACCCAGGGGGCATTTCCAAGGCTGATGGAAAAGTAGTTTTCAGTTATGCATAGTTGAGAATTGTATCATGTCCAGTTATTATAAAGTATCTCACATTTTATTTATTTATTTGGTTGGCAGAGCTTGCATTCCTGGCATTTTTGGTTGATTTGTATTGCTGTTTTTTTTTCCCCCTGTGTAGCATTTTTTTCTTTCTTAAAGAGACCAGACCACCCTGTAGAAGGATCCCTCTCTGAGACAAACCCGTCAGTGGTCAACTTCTCAGAGCTGAGTCTGCTCTGGGCTCCATCAAAATTTCTGCAAAACCAAGAACTGGTCAGTGTAGGTCAGGATTTTTCAGGAAAATGAAAGTGCCTAGATAACTCTGGAGTGGCTACAGCGACAGCATAATTACAGACCTTTTCTCTGGTCTGTTGAATGAATTACCGTGGCTGTGGTGGTGTTCTGGGATTTTGCACTGGAGGTTAAGCCTTCCATGCACTGGGAATATGGCCATATCTGAATCCCATGCAGAGCCTGCATTCTGAGCCAGGTACCTTCATATAAAATAGCATTTCCACAGTTCTCCTGTACTCTCAGGTGGAGAGAGGTATTATTTTATTCACTTTTCAGAGAAGGAAATTGATATTTGGGGAGATGCATCATTTGCCCCAAGCCATACCTAGAAACTTGCAAACTGAGGCACTGTTGCAGGGGCTTTATACCTAAAATTCAAACACCTGTTGCTATTTACACACTGTGGAAGCTAAGGGCTATGAGAAAGCAATGTTGCTTGGTGCTTTGGGGGTTGAGGTGGTGTAGGGGCTCCTGCTTTCCTGTGGCATTCCCCCAAGCTGGCAGACAGGGCTCTCTCCAGGCTTGGTGGACCAGATTCTTTTAGGGAGATGCTTGAAAGTTCTAGCAGCATTTGCCTCAGATTGCCAAGCCTCTGCTTCTCTACCATGGTGGTTGTGTTTTTCCAGTGGTGTCTCACAGGTGGGAGATGATTATATTTACTTCCAAGGTCACGTCTTTCCCAGAGCCTCCTGAGTCTGCCTGATTTACCGTGTTCATCACAGACACTGCTTGGCATATCCTCTCTCAACTTTTGGACGAGAAGAGACACAGAGCAGCAGCTAGTTTGTTTCCTTAATGCAATTACTGCTTCATTTTCTGGCCTGCAAAAAAGCTATAGGTATCTACATTTGCTGTCTATACAGCAAATAGGTTTTTAACTTTTTTTTACTTAACATGTAGTGTTTTCACATCCATTCCCTGAGTCAGGGCACTTTAGTTAATCCTGCCGAAGGGGCTGCTGTGTCCTGGACCTCTGCCCACAGACCTGCCAGCCTTCCACAGCCCAGGGCCAGAGGATGGACAGACAGAGGGAGACCCTTGGTGCTTGTCCATGGCAAGGTGTTAGTTTCTCTGTCATTCTCTTATGGGGAGCATTTCCTCCAAATAATTTGGGTTCACAGTTAATCATGGTGAGAAACTTGTATATGAGTAACACAGTAAGCATGCTTCTCTGGCTGCTCCAGAATGAAAATGTTGGTCATTTTCCCATTGAGGAGGGATCTCTGATGAGATTTGCCTCTATGCTCACAGCATCCTAGATCCACCCCTTACTTTCAGCTTTTAAGCTCTCCTTAACTGGGTGTTGGGGATTCAAGGCAACCCCCAAGTCTATCATTTTTACTCATGCTGTGTCTGTAGCTACTTTTTGCTTTTTTTTTTTTTTTTTTCAGTTGGGTTGAAGTTCTGTTTTCTCAAAAGGTGAGTAGGTGTTTGTCCAAATTGCATAAATGAGGTGTTTCTTCTTGACTACTTCTCTGAAGGCCTGTCTCTGCTACCTTTCTCTTTTGATTTTATAGCTTGTACTGTTTAAAGAGATACAGAATGAAATTGGCCTGTGGTGTAGGTTGCAGTAGATCTTATTTCACTGGCAGGGAGCCATGCTTACAGACACACTCAAAATATTGCTGTTCAAGCCATAAATATTGATTGATTATTGGGCCAACTTTGTTATACATTCTAGGTGCTTTCTAGTAGCTGCTGCCTCCATGCCTTCCCCTGACACTTCCAAAGTGGCTTCCTTTGACCCATCAACTTTTATCAATAGTCCTTTCGAGTAGTATTATGTGCTGCATCACAATTACGAAAGATTGGTCTGGGATATGTTTTAGTACCGACTAGCTTCAGAGAATTTTGGCCTATTGGATTTCAGATCTTAATAATGTACATAGACTGGGAGATCATGGAAGTTATCGTCCAACCTGGAACACTTGAGAATATAATAGTTACTATCAACAGTGATATCAGACAATAGACATTGTCTGCAACTCTCAGCCTATGAAAGTCATGCTATGTAGACATTGAATTTGAGTGATAATATTCTTTGTAATAGGGACTCTTAATTGCTAATCTTAGGGTTAGTAAAGCATGCTAACAGGACTAGATTAAGAATTAGAAGCAATTTTAAGTTCAGTGTGGTTTTCTCCAACCATGAGTTACATTCTTAAATTTGTTTCTGACGCATAATGTAATATTTCTCAGCGCCTGAGAAGCAACTAAAAATCAACCTCAAACAAGTCCAATTCAAGCATTTGAAACCTCTTGGTAGCTTCGGGTAGCTCTGCTAAGCTGTTAATTTTTGCTTTGCAAGGTTCTGCGGGGGAGCTGTAAACTTTCTGCATGGTTGTATGTGTGTGTGAAAATGAACTTTTTTGGTAGGGGAAATGTCATCATTACACAAGCAAAACAATTAAAATCTTTATTTTATTTGTCCTTATGTTTACCCAAGATGAGAAATTTGACTGTTGGCATCAAAAGGGATGGAAAAAAAAGAGGTTCTTTGTGCCATTCAAGTAGGTAAAAACAAAAACAAAAGTAAAAAAGGCAAGGCCTCAATTCTCTAGGCGGGAGGAAGGGCATGGTGGGTTCAATTGCAACATCTCTTTTGGCTAAAATAAAATAGAAAAATGACGACAGAAAAAAAGGAAGAAGGTATGAGAGAACCAAAGGAAATAAGGAGAGAAAAAGGAAGGAAGACATCTAAGTGCTCTGTCACAGATGCTGGAAGAACACTCCTCAGAAGCAAACTTTAAGCTGGTGGGGAGCACATGGGGCCTGTTGTTTCCACTCTGTGCAGCCATTTCTGAATATTTCTGTCCTTTCTGGGTGCATGGCTGGTCAGGATAACTCAGAGGAAATAGTCCCTGTTTTCCAGGTGTTTCCATGCTAAAAGTGTAGGCAAAGACCATTGTTTGAACTCATGGAAATGTTTGTGCATCAGCAATTCCTTATGTTCTCTGTGCCCCTTGGGTTCTTTCTTCCAACTGTCCTAAGCTAGAATCAGTTCATGGTTTTGCTTCAGCGGGAGCATGGGCATATTGCAGAAGCATTTGAAACAGGAAGAAGAATAGTAGAAAGGTTATTTTAGATACGGAGAACAGTGTGGGAAACGTGTGGAAAGTTTGGAGTAAAAGAAAACTCACATAAATAGGAAGGATATTAAATATCTTGATTATAGTAAAGGAAGGGAAGCTGACACGTGAGACTAGAACCAATGTAGGAGCATTTTGAATCTCAGGATGAATTTTACCTTTGAAAGGAGAGGCATTTTAAGGACACAGAAGTGTCACTGAAGGCTTATGAGAGGTGATTTTTTATTTTCTTTTTTCTTAGCATTACTTACCTCCCACTCAGACTGTTAGTTGTTAAAACCTCCTTATCAGTTTATCAGAAAAAGCGTTAAACCTCAAAAAAGATGACAAAATCAATCAGGTACATATTTTCAAGGTACAAATGGAAGATAAAGACTCTAGGTCAGACAAGGGAACTCTTAAATTTGGGGAGTTTGTAGTTGCATGGGTTCAAGTATTTAGGGTCTCCTACTTTGTGCCAGATACCATACCTGCTATCAGTTAATGACCATTCTGTGCAATTACAGTCTTGTAGAAGGAGAATTCATTGTTTATTATTTCTGTTTAAAATCAGAGTGTGTTGTTGAGTCTGATTGTAAAATACCCTTCAGAAAATCCACCATAGGAAATTTACTTATTCCAGGTGACGACTTTCATATTTCTGATAGTTACACGTTTTTTCTTAGCTAGTTGATATTCCTTGCCTAGTTTCAGATAATTATGTACAGTAGCATATGGTGGTGTAGCATTGGAATTAATTGGAGTGTAATGAGGTTCTTGAATGCTAAGGGGACCCCATTCAGCCCAGTGACTTCCATATATTTATTAGAAATAAATGCAGTGTACACAATAAATAGTGGTGTGTACATCCCTTGGGGAGGATGTACTGACAGGGAAGTCAGGAAGCCGGGATTATAGCCATGGCTTTGTTGGTCTGTGTGCTCTTGGGCAAGTCCTTTCATTGCTCTGGACCTCATGTTCTTTGGTCAAAGAAATTCCCTGGAGATGATGACTAGTAAGGTTTCTCCTAACACTGGTATTTGATGACTGTAGGGAGCATCTAAAATAATTCAGACTCAGAAAGAGCCTAGGTCATCCTTCAAGGGGGTGTTTTTCAATCACTGGTGACGGTTGGCTTTCACGGATTTTAGGAGCTGTTACCGACCTTGCTGAACAGTTGGAGAAACAGGGCACGTTGTCTCAGAGATGTCCTAGACTGGAGTCCTGCCTCCCTCTTGATCTCCCTCCATGAAGCAGCTTCCTTTTTTTTCCATAAGCCTTGACGACAGTTGCAGCGGAAGGCGGCTCCCGTGGAGGAAGGAGATGTAGGTTGGGGGTCCAGTAGGTGAGGCAGCCAACCCCAGCTGCATCCTCAGGGCTGAGCGTGTGGTCTGAGCCCTGGGCTTATTTTATCCAAGCGCCCTGCTCAGTGCACTGCTCTGAACATAAACAGTCCCCTGCTGCAGAGGGAATGCAGGCTGCTGAAAGTCACCTCAGCGCTTCTTCCTGGCAGACTCATGAGTCAAGGCCCTGCCTCCTGTTTGTTCGGGAGGAAGGGCCCAGGCCCGCTTGCTGCTGGCTTCTCCAGAAGGGTGTCTGTGTAGTGCCCGACTGACCCTTCAGTAGGTGTGGGCTGCCTGGGCAAGCAGGGGCAGACAAGATACCACCTGCTTCAGTCCCTCCCCCCCCCCCACCCCCAACTCCCCGCCATCCAGGAAGCTGCAATGTCAGGGTGTGGTAAGTAAGCTCAAGGCCGCCTTGCTTCTTAAAGACGTCCTTGCTGCAGTGACAGAGAAGCGCCTACACACAGTTGTTATCTGAGAATCATTTTCTTGATGTTATTTCTACATTTTGAGAAAGGCCCCGCAAAGGCCATGGTAGAGTTTGCCTACTGGAACTTACATAGACCCTTACTGTTTCCTCTTATCCTTTTGTTGTGCTTGAATTATTGATATGCTAACTCACTAATGCATTAACTTGTTAATGTGCTAAGAGCCTTACTGCTTGACCCTACCTACCGCCTAAAGGCTAAGTATTATTTCCATGTCATAGATGAAAAAACTGAGAAGTGACTGGTCTAAGGTCACACAGCTGGTGCTTGGGGGAGTTGAGATTCAAACCCAGTGATGGCTAACCCTTAAGTTCTCAGTCTGCTGCCTTCAGGATTCTCAAAAATATTTGGATGTTTGTTGAATTTGAGGAAATATTTAGGTTAAGTCTCTGTGTATTATTTAATAGTTCACATAGTTCTAATTTGGTGGTGTTTTACACTTTGACATGTGACTTCATCTCAAGGTAGTCCTTGGAGTTATCAACATTTTACAAATGGGGAACCTCCAGAGATCTAAATTTCTTAAGATTACATGGCAAGCAGGTGGCAGAGTTAGAAGTGAAGCTGAACCTCTTCACATCTCCTGCCATTTCCGTTGAGCCATGAGTTCTTGGATTAGATGAGTACATGGTACAGGCCATTCTAATAATAATAATAATTGATAATATCAATAACAACAGTAGCAGTAACCATTCGCTACTACGATCAGATACCGCAGCAAGGCACGTACTTCTCTTTTTCTGAAAATAATTGCCCACACGTAATTTGTATAGATTTAGTTGGTCCCACGCAATTGAATAATTGGCTCATTATTGATCTTTGAGTTGGTTGCACCTATCACTGTGACAAAGGATCTGTAAAAACTGTGCAGTTTTCTATGATGTTAAGCCACTAGCCAACTTTCAATAGTATGGCAAGTTAGTTCTTTTTCAAGACATTAAAAAAAAAATCACCCCACAAGTTACTATGGTGTAATATGCAATTTCCCTCTGGTGTAGGCTGACCTTGAATTTTAAGAAATGTATTTTTTTTTTTAAATCAAAAGTTTTAAAAAAAACCTGTCCAACCTCTGTTTTCCTATGTTGAAATACATGGCATGTTGCATTGGCGTTCTGTGCTTTACTTCTCCCCTATAAGCTAAATGACTAGCTAGAACATCAGGTAGTTGGAGTGTTCTAGGGAAAACAACAAACAAAATCCCCAAATTTTTGAGTTACAGGAAAGAATTGTGCCCAGGAGGCATATAAGATTTACTAACGTCTTAAAGGAGTGATTAACCCTCCCTACACCCTGCCAGTTTCCATTTAGGGCAGGGCACAAAGTATGTACGCTTGGAACTTAACAAAGTTATTAGATTATTCCTTCAACATAATGTGTTGCTCCATGGCAGTAACATAATTCCCCTCCTTCTGTGTGTTGATCATTTTGGAAGCCAGAACATTCCAAGGCCCTAGGACAGGTTGTTGAACTGAGAAGAACCCACTTGGCACACTGCTGTTGCCTTAGGAGTGTCTGTCTAAAGTAGCCAACAATACCCTTGGGTGCTGGGTTACTAGAGCAGAGGAGGTAAGGAAGGTGAGTAGAGGGTGGATGCTTGATTGCAGCAGAAATGCAGATAATAGTTTTGTGTCTGGCATTTAAAAATCTGGGCACGAACTTTAATGCTTGCCAGGAAATATTGTTGCTGCAAAGTCTGTCTCCTCAAACTGGGGTTCAGACCCCGTGGCTTTGTGCACTCCACTGGTGAATAGCTAACAAGTCTGTATCTTACCTTTTTCTAGTTTGAACATTGCCTGGGTGACAGCTGGGCAGGTTTCTCCTATATTTTAGGTGGCCCGCTACCTTTCTTTGCTGTGAGCATCAGAATTTCTGAGTCTGTTTTCACCCTGATCTGCCAGATTATAGCCACAGCTCATGGGCATCTCTGTTCTTATCGATGGAGGACATTCCTAGTGAATGAGCTGCCTTCATTGGGAGAGAGTGGGAGCGTGCATGAGCTCACCTTAGAATGTACTCTGGAGTCATTGATGATGCAAGGAGTGCTATTAAATCAGGGGGAGATGGGATCCAGAGTGGCGATAGGGAATACAGGAGACGCTATGGTGAGTCATCTATGTACAGGAAATGCATCCTCGATTTTACAGGATCAAGAGTTCAAACTTAACACCTTCCTCACTTCTTAAGCAAACATTCCCCCAAAGGGCTGGATGCTTGCTTTCAGTTTCTTTACAGATCCCTGTTTCCTCTTGTAGAAGAGAGAAATTGAAACTAGTATTTAGAGATACCTCCTATGTGCCATGAGCCTGGCAGGGTGCTTAATGCAAATAATGTCAGTCATCAGACAACCCGGTGTGGCTGAAGTAAAAACCTTCATTTTTGAAGGTAAGAAATTGACACTTAGAAAGGCTCAATAATGTGCTCAAGGCCCTAGGCTTTCAAGTCACAAATTTGAGCTTAGATCTAATTACAGTCCGACCAACTAGACTTGGTGAGGAAATGCACTGACATACTCACCAGAGGCTTTGATTAATAGAACAGTCTTTTGTGTGCTATGCATTTAAGCTCTGTGTTACTTTTTGGGTGAAGAAGAATGCATTCAGTTTTTCTATAAATATCTGCCATTGGGTGTGTAGTCTAGAGGAAGTCAAAATGGACAATACAGTTTATGTAATTTCCACTGTGCATTTTCAAATTCAGAATGTACACATAAACATTGGCTAACTAGATTCACTAAACTTGCACACAGGGTTGGCGCTGTGATCCCCATTTTCCTCATTGGAAAATGGAGGAATGAAGTAAGATCTCCACTTGTATTGAGAATTCTCCAGGAAGGGGATCTTCAGAGGCACAGCTGTAGGCCATGAGGTCCTTTATGCTACAAGAATGGTTGTAGGAAAATAAAACACGCATAAATGACTATCTGTCTACCTGCAGGTAACTGCTGAATCAGATGTTTTACTAATAAAGGTTTGTATTTATTTCTGAATTTCTGCAGACCTCTTGTAGGGCAACTCTGACATTTCTTTGTCTTCACCCAGGCTCTCCTGTGAATAACAAGCTGATGGGAGACATTAGAAAATCCAGGTCTCCAAAGCTTCAGGGTGCTGGTTGGATAACAGTCAGTGACAGAGTTTTTTAACATGAAATTGAGACCTGGCAACTTGGTGTAGGTTTCCTAGAGCTTTGATGAGTGTGGTCTGCTTGCTGGCTTACAATGAAGAGCAAAGACGAGTTGAGTCTTGGTTGCCTCCAATTGCTTTGTTTTGAAAGAAAAGCAAATTTTCAGTGTTTGTGGGCAAATCCATTTCCAAAGAGTATTTGAATTTCTGGAAGCTGGTGCAAGAAAGCCACTGGGCTTTTCCTACCTAGCCACACATTTATGTGCAAATCTCAAGATTCCTGTTTCAGGAGCCTGAGTACAAATTCACCTCTTAAAATAATGTTATTCAGTTCTTAACATTTGTTAAGTGGATTAATTTATGCCCACATTTCTTAGCATAAACTTAAACATTATAAATTAATCCTCCTTTTCCCATTTGGTAGATGAGACTGCTAAGTCAAAGGGAAAGGATTTACATTTCAGTTGCTCCAAGGTAAGTCATCTTTGTCCCTGAATCATATATAACTTCTCACTCATTATGTTGGTTATAATGGTATCTCTCTGTGCAAGTGCTTTGGGCGCCGGGAAAGAGTAGGATTTGGATGGGAGAGAGTCCTGAGTCAGAGTTCAGGCTTTCTGCTTGCTAACTTGTCCTTAGGCAAATCATATAACTTCCCTAAAGCTTGCCTTTCTTAGCCTTACAAGGAGATAATAATATAGAGCTTTTGGGGCTATTGTATGCCATTGAAATAACTCCTGTAAAACTTTACCCCTGCAGTAGGGTTTCAATAAATGATGTTTTATCATTCTCCTTTATGCTACCTTTTCTGCACACACAAATGTTCATTGCTGACTATGCTGTTATTACTTCAGTGGTTGTTAAAAATGTGGTTACTCTTAACCTGGTTACAGAAAATTTTCCACTTGACACCCCCATAACCAAGTGGGCCAGAGCAGTCCCTGTGGCCAGTTACAATATTTTCTTCCTCTCACGCAGTCTTACCAAAGTTGAGTTAGGGCTTAGGTCATGTTTTGAATTCTAAAGCATTGTTTTCAGACCTGACCCTTGCCATTACAATGAGGCCACTTCTCGAAATGGTCGTTATCAAGATATAGAATGATTTTATTTGCAGAAAGGATCTCCTCTTTGCCCTGCAATACTTTTCCTTTCTGGAAGTAGCTGTTTCAGGAGGAAAACTTTACTCCTTTTTTGATACAGCAAGACAGGTCCCTTCCCCAGCCAGGCTTCCTTCCATGTACCTGTGTTGTGAAGGTCTGGATCGATGATGCATCCTTTTTTCTCTATACGCATCTGTCTCTTCTGACTCCCAGGCAAGTGCCTGTTAGACCCTCCCAGTTCTAGCAGACTTTCCCCGATGTATTTGGCAGCCAGAGACATCCATAGAAACTATGTATCTTTGAAGTGTGCCAGTTGCCAATTGCAATGGCTGATTTACAGCCAGAATTTGGCACCTAGAAAAGGGGATCCTGTGTCTTTAAACAGCTGTGTGCCAGTGTGTGTAAATGAGCTTGCTAATCCAGTGACTAATTCAGTGTATTGTAAAGCAGCAATGAGCAGGTCACCAAGGCAGGGATGTAGCCCAACTGGAGTTATGTGTAAGACTCAGAATTATTGCTTGAATTTTGCCACACAGCCTGTCTCTGGAATGGACTGGGAATCGTGTGTGTGTGTGTGTGTGTGTGTGTGTGTGTGTGTGTGTGTTCCCTGCTCCAGAGTCAGCACTTGCTTCTCCTGGTCCTTGTCCTGTGTACTGCTCCCCTTCTTTACTCCACTCACTGCCCCCCTCACCCCCCATTCCTTGGGTCAGTGTATTTACTCATCTGAGGGTGGAGCCTTACTCAATCTGAGTCAGGGCCAGAGAACCAGGCCCAGCTGCTCTGGGGGCATTCCAGGGGACAAAACTCATGATCCCTCTTGGAAAAGAATTTTCCAAAAAGATCTCTTTGGGTCACACTGCCGTGACTGCATCTTTTTCAGTTCCCGTCTAGTGAGCTGGCCCTGTGTGATTGCCTATTCTATCTGCTTTTATCTCCTGCCAGGGATCAGGGAAGAAAGACCTCTTGAAAGAGCCAGGTTCTATGAAAGTCCCCTCGAAGTCTTATACACAGAAATAAAAAGATACAGAAAGATAGCGCTTGGACAGCCTCTTCTGGAGGCATGTGTGGCTTAGGAGAATTCAAGGTATTCCCTTGTCTCCAGAGTTTGAGTCTCTCTCTCTCTCTCTCTCTCTCAGTCCCCACATAGTGGGCCCTGGACTACCTCTCCTAACCTTCCCCTGCAGCCCCCTGCCCCAGGCCCTCCAGTTACTGAAGCCCACACCCCATCTAGTGTGGTCCTCTCCTCTCCTCTCAAGTCTTTCCTGTCATTGGTGTCACCATCTGACACTGGTGTGGTCCTTGACACCTCGCCCGCCCCGTCGGTCTCCCCTCTGCTCAGGACATTAGCAGGCTGTCTCCTACCCCCTGCCCTGGTGCTTCTGGAAACCCAGCCACCTCACTCAGTCTCCATCGCGAAACCATGCGTCTTAGTATCAGTGGGCTCTGTGAGCTGTGAGCACACACCCCGCTGGAAGGGAAACCCCGCATGAAGGCCCATGTCTCCCGCCAGGAATCCCCTTTGCTATGTCTGTGGCAGGTGGCTCACTAGCTCTTTCTTTCTGAAGTGCCATTGACATCACATAAAATGAACTTTTTTAAGTGTGTGATTCAGACGTTTTTTAGTACATTCTCTGAGGAGTGGCACCTCATCCACATCTGATTCCAGAGTATTTCGTCACCCCCAGATGAACCTCATACCCAGGGCGGGCAGTAGCACTTCCTGAATAAAGGAAGGCCCTTAAGGCCATCCAGCAGCAGGGGACGGGTGGAAGTAGGGCTCCCTGGCTAGAGCCTCCCCTTTCTGCCTGTTGCAGGAGGCCAGACCTGGAGGGAGGAAATAACCACTGCCTTCTCCCCACAAAGGCTCTCGCTTGCTTTCTCCTGGTGGCTCACTTGGTGAGGCTGCTCTATGTAATGAGCTGCTGTGCGTCTGGGCAGAGATAATGAGTGCTTTCACCAGCTGCATGCAGACCATTCAGGCTCTGAGCTTAGGGCTGTGGCTGCAATTTCCTAATGGCTTCCTGATGAGGCAGAGTCATTTATTAGCAACGGATGAGGGCTGCGTTTCCCTGTCTCTCCCTTTCCCACCTGACGCAAGCAGATGGAAAGTGGCTTCTGCTCCCTCCCCCATTTTGCATTGATCACTGTTTCTCTGCTCTCCGTCCATTGGACTGTTCTGCCCATTGATCTGGAGATCGGGCCTGCCTGGCGACTTCTCAGCCTCTTGGGTTTGCCAAGGGGAGAGGCATCGGATGCTGTCTGCTCCGGGCCAGTGTGGGCGAGACTCTGGGGCAGCAGTGGGATTGTCGGATGTCTATGTCTGGGTGATTGGGGCCATTAGGAGAGGCTCATACTGACGGGAGAGGGTGAAAAAGTCTGTGGAGGCTAAAAGAGATCACAACTAGGTGTACCTGCCCTTGACCGCTCAGCTCCTGCCATCTAAATGCACTCGCTTTAGAACCATGGCCTTTTTGAGTGAGAGATAAGATCTCGTTAATAAGATGCACCAAGTTCAGCTCAGTACCTCTGATTTTATGTTCTGGTTGGTCGGTAGGGTTTATGTATCCTCTCAGCTCTCTGGCAGTGTCTCTGTTAGGTTCTTTGAAATGCCACCCTGGTGGATTTGGTAGTGTTCTAGGACCTTTTAGTGACACCATGGTAACCTCTCTTCTTCCATTGCCTTTGTAGTTAAATTAAGGACTCTCTAGACTACTTCCTTCCCTTTTTCTCGATCATTAGGAGCCGCACCCTCAAGTTTCAAAGCTGTTATACACGGTGGTGTCATGAATTTGAAGTTGGGTGCTGAAGACGACTTGTTTTATAATCTCTGGTATTTACTGGAGTTCCTATCAGATCATTCTTATTTTTGTACAGTCTGTAAAATTCCAAGTCATGTTCATTAGATCTCTAACGGTGTTGTTCCTCTGGGGTTCTTAAGAACTTGGGAAGGAGTAGTGTTTGTCCAGAATGACGAACTCGATGGTAGCGAAGATAGGAGGGGCACCTCCTTCTCAGTCCACTGCTATAAATAAATAGCAGTGGTGTAGAGGGGAAAAAAGTACTGGATAGGGAGTCAAGAGGTCTAGAATTAGTAACCATGTGACCAAGGGCAAGTTGATGTCACCTCCTTGAGCTTCATTTTCCCCATTTGTAAGAGAAAGAACTTAAACTAGATGACTGCAAAGTCTAGTTCAAGGTCCTTCCTCATTCTGTCTTCCAGGAATAGTGTAAGACCCAGGACCAGCAAGAGCACCTCTCCTCCTCCTCTCTACCAGCAGCTAACTTTTCATTCATCTTGTAATTATGTCAGGTTGCCAGAAAGGCCAGCATCCCTCCAAGGAGTTGTTAAAAGTTTTATAGCAAATTCTGTAAATTCTTCTTTCCTGCTTTTTGGTCCCAGATGAGGTTTTCTATACTATGTAGCCGTCCTGAAGGCAAGATGGAAGAGCAGAGAGCAGAAAAGTGTGAGCACGCTCATGGAACCCACGGGTGATGGTTATTGATCCTAACTATCAATAAAAAAGACTGCCCCTGAAGTGAGATGGGGGCCAAATAATACCTCAGGTGTCCTAAACAAACCTAGGTGTAGCCTCGACGACAGGGTGACTGGCAAGGAGCCTGATGTGTTAGGGAGAATTTGAAACTTCTTCTGCTGGGTCCTAACTATCTCCTTAGCAGCCCAGGAAACTTGAGCTGGGACTAGGGACACTATTCCTTAAGTCTCTCAAAGCAGTGGGATTTCTGACTTCCTTAGGGACGTACATTTGACTTTACAGAACTGAGTGTGGCCTTTATTTTGTGATTGGTGAACAGAGTGCCCGATATGGTCAAGTCCAGATGGCCCGTGATGGGGCGGTGCTTCAGTCTTGTGTATGTAGTTGGCTTGCAGCATTTTTGTAGGCTGGGATGGGTCGAGAGAGGAGCTGTCTCATGTTCCTGCAAAATACACTCTGGGTGGGAAGTCTGGCATCTACTCTGATGTCAGCTGCCCTCAGGGTGGGGGTGTGTGTCTCTGCCTGCTCTCCACTCCAGCCATGTGGCTCCCACCTGGCTGTCTTGAGTGACATAGGGGCCTGTCTGCAGGACCCTCGGAGCTTAAGAAGGGCATGCTTAGCCTGTTGGGAGCAGTGGGCGGGGAAGACAAGGCAGATTGTTTGACGAAATCCTGGGGCCAGAATTGTTGGGCCATGCACATACTTAGGTCTTCTGTTTGGTGTATTTCAGATGGTCACGTGTTCCATCTGGGTTTCAGTCTCTGCTGTCTGCTTACAACAAAAGCTGTTCAGGACCATTTACCTGTCACAGCCTGATTCTTGTTATCTCAGTTCTGTAATTCGAGTTCATTAGCTCCCCTACAGCCTGCACCTTGCACATCTTGTCTCATGGACATGAGTCAGGGGACAGATGGGGGTGGGGAAGGAACACCAGGCTTCACTTTCTACTACTCCATTTGCATTGACCTCAGCCTGGTCCAGCACTTGCCTGCCCTGTGCTTAAGTCTTTAAATGATAAACTGTTTAAGTGCTTGCCAGGATTCCCTCTAAACGTAGTGGCATTATTGGGAGAATTGTTATTCTCTTCCATGAAATGCCCTAATTCATTTAAATGAAAAGGAGGAAAATAGTCCAGTTTAAGTTCCTTTCTACCTTCTGAGCGTTGGTTTTCCAGAAGCAAGGAGGGACGTGGGTGCCTGGAGCGTGTAGGCGTGAATGGGAACTGAAGTCACTTCTCAGGGAAGCTCTGTCTTAAGCCCCAATTTTTTGTCTTTGGGAGATTCCTTCTATCACTTAGGAGTCCAGGGGTGCAGTTGATGACTCCAAGGGGTGCCTGTTAATGCTGAGGGCTTTCTGTGGAGACTCACAATGAAGGCTTGGAGCAGATCATGCATCCCCTGGCCTGGCCTCTGTTCATTACTAGCTCAGTGACTGTTATAGGTTTAGGTGACCACAGCTGGCCCTCTTTGGTAAACCAGAAGGATGATTAAGAATTTCAGTATCAAACAAACAAACAAAAAATAGAATTTCACCCCAAAGTCATATTAAGAACAAAAGATAAAACTTCCAGAAAAAAAAAAAAAAAGAAACTGTCAAAAGGGCTGAACTAAAGGGAAGGTAGAGTCTCAACTTCAGCTCCACAGCAATGAGGCTGTAACTGGCTTACAGGAAGCTCTTTCATGGTGTCTCAACCTCGTATTCTGGACCTGCTTGGACTCTGCTATTTGGGGAACCTCAGAGCAGACCTCCCTCGCTGGTTCATGTTCCCTGGGCCACCCCACTTTCCTTGGACCTCTGGAGAGAGAAGCCTTTTAAGTGCTTTGGCCCGAGCAGCATTTCCATTTCTGATTGACACTCTTGGTGGAGGCTAGTCTTAGCAGTAGGCACGCACACTTACACTTGCCAGAATAGAGCCTTTAGGCTAAGAAGAAACGATGCCAGTGAAGAATCTGTTCCTGAGCAAGCTGCGTTCTGTTCTTGGTGACCTCATCTTTCTCCCAGCTCGGGTCCACTTGGAGCTGTGCATACAGGGCAGACTTCCAGTTCCTCCTGTCTGGGTCTAACAGTGGCAGATATAAATAGAACAAGACTTTGTCTGTAGCCATTGTTCTCTAACTGCCCATTGTTTTCTAGAAGCTAAGAGACTGTCGCTTGCTTGCTAGACTCCCTTCCTCTCTCTCTGTGTCCTCCCCCCCCCCCCCCCGTGCCTCTCTGTCTCAGTCTTTCTCGTTGTGCAGAGATCTGAACCCCAGCTCTACCATTTCCCTCAGTACTTTTGCCTTGTCTGTAGCTTAGTAGGAATCGTGAGCAGGCGGAAAACTGATTCTGCAGTGGGTACATCAGGCTGACAGTCAGAGGCCCCTATTTTGACTGATGAAAATAGGAGCTGGTGAAGCTTTGTCCGGGTTTCCCCATGATATATCTTTGGTCAAAATGAGGATCTGTGGACCCAGTGGTCGTAGAGTTCAAGAGGATGTGTTACTGCTTTAAGTAACTATACCCAAGGGTCATGGTAAAGATATTGATGTCAGTGATGCCTGCTCTCTGGTGTTATGTTGTGGCACTTAGTGCTGGGACACTGCTGTTTTTACATTTTTATCAGGGGCTCAGATTAGAGACTAGAGAACACTGCAGAAAGCACACTTGGTCATTTGCAGATGGTGCAGAGGGTGAAAGCAGATTCATGAAATAAAAGAGACCCGTTAAGCATGGAAACATGGATCAAAACAAACAAGGTGAATTTCATTATGGATGAATGTGAAGTTAATAATAATGTAGCAGAATGGCTCAGCCTTTGCTTCCTAAGGAAAGGTCTTATGGTGAATGCCCAGTGATTTTGGAGAGTGGCTGCTAGGGTGGATGCCCAGTGATTTTGGAGAGTGGCTGCTAGAAAAATCACCCGCATCCCAGGAGTGTATGGAGTAAACGGTCCTCTTGGTCTTCGTGGACCCTCAGGAAGTGTGGCGTTGGTGATGCTGTTTGGGAACATGAAATGATGCTCTGTATGCTCGGGAGGGGGCTGCCTGGGAGGGTGGCAGCCCAAGCCCTGACTTTTCGAAGTAGTTGAAGGAGCCAAAGAGTTAAAAGCCTGAACAGATGTGATGACAGACGGCCTGAATGAAGCTGTCGAAGAGGTGGTCGATGAAGATGAAGCTTATACCCGGTGGCTTCAACCAACAAAATTAGGGCTGGTGCTAGAACGCACAAGAAAGAGATTTAATGCGGCCTGTGTAATCATGACAAAAATTATTGCAGTCCTGAAGTGAAATTGAGTGGCACTAAAAGGTTGGGTGCAAGTGCGTGTGAAGCGAAGTGTTGTATGAAAGGCTCTACCGGCCGGCCTTGCTGACGCGGTGACTGAGCCAGCCTAGCCAGTTGTCAGCCCTCAGGAGCGCCGAGAACGCCTGGGCTGCTCTGGCTGCGTGCTTGGTTCAGTGCCTGCCTTCGGCAAGTGGAGACCATTTGCCAGTGGACTGGGAAAATGGACTTTTCTTTCTGATTTCCTTGGGTGGGAGACAGACAGTTAGACTGTATGAATGTGTATGAGTGTGCTTCTTCCTCCTTGGTCCAGATTTATTTATTAAAAGAAAAACACATCTGCATAAAAAAGCCTTAGAACACAGGAAGAATGTCCACTTTGTTTTTCTTTCTGCAGCACCAAGCCGTGTGGGGTCCCAGCTTCCTCTTCGGGTTTTTGAAGATTGGCTTTCATCTCAAACAGGGCTTTTTTTTCCCATTGGAAAAAACACTCTCTCTTTTTTTTTTTTGGTTTAAAAATGTATTTATATAATGTATAAATAAATAAGAAAATTGAGGGAGAATTTTCTTTCAAAATTTATGGACAAATGCTGCTTTCTGAAGATCATCAATTGGGAGTAAGTTGCTGGCTCTCCAGCCCAGCTTTCACTCACTGTCTGTCCACTTACTGGTTTAAGTGTTTCACTGTTCTCTTCCTCTGGCTTCTTTCTTTTGCTCTGCCCTCTCCTTGCCTTGTATTCACCGTGAGCACTTCCTTCTCGCCAGCCCCTCCCGTCGGCTTCCCCAGTGGACAGGCCCCAGAACTTCTCCCCCCTCGTTTCTCTCAAGCCCCTCTTCCTTCTGCTTTTCTCCTGGTTTGCATTCAGCCACTGGAGCCCTCGCGAGAAGAGGCCTGTCTCTGTGTTTGTTTCCTGCGTGGGAGGGAGAGGCAGGCCTTGAGCAAACAGTTCAAAAGTGTAGAAAAACTCTACCTCGTCCAGCCTAAATAAATGGACTTCACTCCATTTGTTTGCCCAGATTTTTTCCTTTGCCCATGGAGAAAACGCCTCAGGCTCCACCTTGACCAGCCTATCCTTCCTGGTGATCCCCAAGAGTCCCTCTCCATGCCTGGCCTGCCCCCAGCCTCCCAGACCAAATGCCAGATGGGCCCTGGGCCCAGCCTTTGACTGGAGTTTGGCGCCCTGACCTCTGTGTATTGCTGCTTCGTCTGAAGGGTCCCAGGGATCAAGGCGCTTTCCTTCTCCAGAAAGAACTGGTTCTGTAATGAAAGTGATGGAGAAAATGCAAAGAAATGCTCGTGTCCATCGTCTCTGCTTCCCCCACTTTTAACTCTGCTCGCAGGTGCTGGCTTTAGTGTCTGAAGACCTAGGTGTGAGTTGTGGTTATAACACTTGCCTGGCTTGATCATCTTGGTTAAGTCACTTAAGTAACCTTAGTGAGCCTCAATTTCCTCACCTACAGGATGGAAAGAACATTGCAGCCAGTGTGTTTCTGGGATCATAATAGGAAACAATGTGGAACTTTATTCAGATAACAGCACTGTGGTTTTAAATAGCAATCAAATGCAGTTAAAATAAATTAACCAGCTGAACTGACTGGCATCTTAAGGCTCCCAGAATGTGAGGACTCACAGACTGATAGGTAAAATAGAAGAGTGCAAGCTGGGAGCAAAATGGAGGCTGTGAGATACTCTCCATATTCTTCTTGAGTTGGCTCATCATAGGCTGTGTTGGTACCTTTTGATCCGATCCTGGGTTGAAGGCCTGGCAGGCGTTTGCCGTCACTCACTAGTATATGGTATGGGAAGAACCAGGAGGATCTCTTGAGCTCAAAAGGATGCTTTCCTCCTCAGTAGTGTGGAGACTGTGGCTCTGTGATTTCAGTGACAAAGAAATCCTGCTGTCCTGGGACACTGAGGACCAGGAAAGATGGGTGGGGTGGTTGGAACCCAAGTAGAATCTCTATGTAGGCAATAATTTCAAACCCAAAGCATTCTGTAGATGGCTTTTATGATTGTTAGAACTTTTCCCTCTCAAATACTACTTCCTTAGCGCGGGTGGGTATCCCTGTAGGTATCCTAATCTCAAGAAGTAAAACAGTTTAATTCTGTGAGAGTGACGTGAGGAAATAAATGATGAGTAAAAATGCAGTTTAGTTTTTCCCAAATGCCAAAGGATTTGATCAACAGTGGATACTTTTGTTGTTTGCCTTGTTGATACCAAGGTAGCTCCAGTAGGAAGTGTTCAGAACCAGTAACCGGCATAGCTCCTCTGGATCTCATAAGCTGTGAGGTGTTGTCGTGGCAAAACACCTATTTTAGATGATTATTGCTACAAAGGAGCAGATTGTCAGATGAACTATAGGTAAGAAATTAGTCAGTGTTAAGTGAAATTAGTTTGTGTTAAGACAGAGACAGATTCTATTTCTATCGATTTCTACTGATTTCTATTGACGTCTCAGAATTTGATTTTTACTCTCATTTTTCTCAGTTGCACAGTTGGGCTGGGGGAATGGCGAAAGTCTTCCTTGCTGTCTTCCCAAGCATCGGGAAATAAAACCATATCAGTATTTAGTCTTCATATTTTACAAGTCACTTTTCAGTTTAGTTCAAATCACCAGTCACATAGTGAGCACCCACAGTGTAGTCAGTCAGCTTTGGCATTTTCGGGCAAATTTGCTTTAAACCCCACAGTCAGGCAGGCAGAGAACCCCAGAGAATACAGGAACACTCCATCTCAGAGCTCTCCCGGGTCTGCCTCACACTCCTTCCCTGGCCAGAGCTGCTAGAGAAGACGGGTGTTAAGGAGTCTCCGGCAGAGCCCCCATTCATTCAACTATTTCCTCTTTCAGGCTATTTGCCCAGTGTTTAGGGTGGGAGATTTGAACTGTGGTAAGGAAAGAACAAGAAAATGTAGCTCGGGACCCAGGGGGCTGTTCTGCTTTCTGGCTCAAATCCTGGAGCGGAAGAGCCTCTCTGGGTTTCCCTGCACACCTGGAATTGATTTGGGGTTGCTCTGACTTCGAAACATTTGCTGAGGTGGAGGATGGTGGAGGGGGTAGGAAAGAAATAAATCCAGTGATTAAAAATAGCTTTTGCATGTCAGGTGCCTGAGCGAATTTGGGAACATGCCTGCAATCCCTTTTGTCTGGCAGGTCTGGGCTGTGGCGCTGCCGAATTACAACTGCTTTCATTTGTTTTTCCTGCTCCCCTACCATGTAATGGTCAAGGGCTCATTGGAACCATGTGTGAGCCTGGTGAGTCACCAAATCCTCAGGACTTCAGTGGTAATAATGTGTTAAAACTCCTTTTGGGGGATGGGGCAGGGGGTGGATGAAGGGAAGGAGAGAGAAGACTGAAGTCACTTCCTACAGATGTTCGGTGTGTTCAGCCCTCTCTGCAGGCTTCTTTCCCAGGCCTGGCTATGGGACCTGGAAGCATGCTGTGCCTCTCAAAGGACCGTCCCTTCTGTCCTGGGGCTGCGTCCCTTCGAGAGGAGGCATCTATGTCAGAGTTGGCACATTGCACCCAGGCAGTGTCTGTTCCCTGGTGGCATGGGCGTTGGCAGCAGGCCTGAGAGGCTGTGATCGGAGACTGGCTTGCATTTTCAGTCATTTCAGTCCTTGGATTTTCTGTTGCAGCTGCTTTTTCCCTTCTTTGGAGTATTTTTTTATTGGTGGGTGTTAGAATAGGGTGTTATGAGACAGCAAGAACCCCAGTTGTATGGCCACTTCATTGATAGGACCTGGTGTCAGGGTCCAGGGTGTCCATTTTTTGGGGACATTTATGGGTGGCCCATAAGGGGACTGAGCTGTGTCTCGCTCAGTCTTTGCTGGAGCCAGGAGTTCCCTTTGTTTGCTTTGTCTCACCCCATTGTATATATGAAAACAGAACCAAAGGGCTGAAGAGAGACGCAGTTATCTCCTTTCTTTGCATTAACATCAGCTAGAAGCCTGTTGGATTAAGCCACCCCCCACCCCAGCTGCAAGTCCCACCCACTAAATTTTTGGGACTGACGATAATACAAGGTTTGGATTTGGGGTGTAAGAGAAAGGTCCTATGACACTCGACGCTCGGTAGAATCCTCCCGTCCATATGAAAGAGAGAGGGCAATAGTGATTGTTTTGAGCTTTCCTTACCTGTTCTTCTAAGATACTGGCATCTTCATTGGGTAAGTCTTCAAGACGAGTAGCACGTCTCCAGGGAGGATGAGCTCCAGAATCAGAGAGAGCAGTCATTCCTCTCCCGGTCTGGGTCTGAAGGAGTTGCAGCACCTTCTTCCCAGCTGTGGGCCTGTTGGGCAGACTGCCTTTGAGTATGTGGTGGAGTCCTCAGCTTTCACTTGCAAACTCCTTGTCACAGCCATTAGGAGTCACCCCTGTGCTCTTCTGCTTTAGCGGTAGGATCAAAGGGGCTGGCTTAGTACCACCCCTATCTGAAATCATCACTTTCTGATCCAAGGTCACTGCTCTCCAGATCATGGTAGTGTTATCTGAAAAGAAGTTCTGGGAAGACCTGAAAGGAGAAGTACATACAATATTGTGCAAAAATTAACAGTGATGTAAAAACAAAAACAAAAAACCCCTTTAATGAAAATAAAAGAAAAGCCACCCCAAAATGTAGTCCTCTGTATCTCATGGATCAACGACTGAAATTTAGACCTAGATTTGAGCACTGTGGAAATCACTGGAGCCTTATCTTATTTCCTTGAATTGGTCTGTCTCTCCTATGCTTGCATACTCAGATCCTCCCTTATCTCAAAAATATCCTAGTGATGATAAAGTAAGTGTGGGTGGAATGACATGTTGTCTGGGATTAGTTTCACAGGTAGTGCCTCATTGTGTGTCTGGGGTGATGAAATAAAAACTGGTAGTTCTGATAGATCCTGGCATTCATACTACTACTATTCTTTCCATTTTGCATATGTGTGAAAATAGCCATAATGAAAAATGTAAAGCCCTGTGAGGAGTGGAGACACTTTATTAATAGACTTCTTCTTACAACTGCATTGATTAAGTGACTTACTCAGGGTGATGACATTAGAGGCCAAGCTAAGAGCCCATGGATTCTGACCAGCAAGTCAAACCCAGCCCAGGGCATGTCCCCATTAGATCTTTCCCTGTCTTCAGGATCCTGAATCTTTCCACTTGGGACAATTGTTCTTTGTTCCTTCTGGATGAGCCAGAATGTTTCTTCATGGCTTTTTTTCACTTTAAGAAATTTCTTCGTGGCTTTTTTTCACTTTAAGAAATTTATTTTAGTAAGTCTTTAACTAACTAATTAACCTTATATTATGTGCGCAAATGCTCATCAGGGTGACTCAGGGGTGAACACAGGCAGGGAAGGAAGCCAGGTTGTCATTTAACCTGTGTGGCTTTGTATGGAAGGAAGGAAGCCTCACTACTCTCAGTCCCAACAAAGGAAGAGATTACAGTCTGTTCTGTAAATGGCTTTTAATTATGTTTTTATGAAGCTGGCCATCTGAAACTCTGGATTTCTTTTCCCCAGGAATGGTTTCGTTTAAGTTTTTAATTATTTCCTTAAATGTATCAGCTTTCAAACTAAGAAATAAAAGTTCGCTTTTCAGCTCTAAAAAAATCCTATTTTCTAATCTATTTCTATTTGTGACAACAGTAGACTAGAGTAGAAACACCTTAAATTGAAGAATTGAAAGATTGGGGGCCATCCCTGGCTGGACCCTTGCACCCCTGTGATTCAGGCCAAGCTTTTGGTGTGTTAGAGTCTTGCTGTTCGCACCTGAAGGGCTTCCAGGCCCCTGGGAAGTTGCCTGTATGAGGGGACTATGGAATGGTCCAGGTGAAGGATTTCAGATGGAAAGCGACCTTTTCTACCATTTTATTGCACTTCCCTCCTTGACCTTAGCAGATAGGGTATTTTCTAACAATTGAAAGTGTGTAGCATTCCTGTGTGGAGCAAGTTTACTGCCATCATTTTTCCAACAGAATATGCTTGATTTTTGTCTGAGTCATGTTTAATTAAGGCCTGTATGTTGTTTCTCTAGATGTAATACTGTTTGTACACTTGACACAGAGCTTACATGCACTAGGATTAAAAAGTGTTCATATGGCCGGCTTTTATGGCAGGGAAGGGGAATCGAAACCACAGTGTCTCTGGGTGGTGCTTGTGTTATCCACACTTCGTGTTTCCTTCATGCTGATAACTGGTTGGGATGTTACCCACCCACATACACATGGTTCTGCTCAGTTCAGTGGACATGCAAGATTGCAGCTTGTGCCTTGCATTGCTAGGCCATGCTGTCCCTGACCACATGGACCCAGGTGATGGACTTTTCTGCCACTTATTTGAGAATGATAACAGGAGAATCTTCTCAGGTCAGTAAGGCCTAGGTCTTGAAGTTCTTTCTGAACAAATGCTAAGTCAGACTTAGATTATTTCAGGGTTAGTTTCCACGTAGCAATGATATAAGCTATATGGTTTTTAGCAACTTAAATGACCCCTATGAAAAGGCCCAGGAGACAGCCTGATCCTGGAAGGGCTTTTGGGTGCTGAACAGCCCTTAACTTGATACTGAAGTGGATCAAAACCCTTGCTTTACATCTCACATCAAGCGTTCATGGGTTGTGTGCTTTTATTCATGGCTGGGCTACAGGGACAGGCTAGGAAATGATTCCCTGAATTCAAAATGTCCATGGCTCACAATACCCATGTTGATTCCTGCAAACTACCTGCTCGTGTCTGTCTGGACTCGGTGTAGATTAGGGAGCGAGGGTTCAGAGAGGTGTTTATTCTGCACCACGTACCTTTCAGAAATGTAGGGTGATTCTTATAGATAGCAACTCAGATTTAGGGCCCTGAGGAACAATCAGTGAGCAAGAGCTAATATAACTTAAAATATTATTTGCATTTTCAATTTCTGGTTTAGAAATTGAAAGCATTGTGTTTTTAATCTCCACCGTATTAGCAACATCGATCTCCAAGTCACCTACCTGGCATTTGAATTTAAGATATTGTATTGTTTGAATTTAAGATATTGTAATTAGTAACACAAAAGCAATTTCAGTACTTATCTATAGACACAATTAGAGGCATTGATTCTTTTCTAGATGCTGTCCCTAAAATTAAAAATATTTGGCACCTAATCTAAAAAGTATTAGAAGCAATGCGATAAAATGTGGTAAGAATAACAGAGTTAACTGCTTGGATGAACTCACCTCAGATTCCCCATCTGTGTGACGTGTTCATTATTGTTGTCCATCATTGTGATTAATAGTGCTGCTATAAGCAGAAACTAGCCACACAGAGAATTTTTACCCTCATTTTATATGAGTTTAATATTTTATATTAATTTCCACTTTTGAATTTGATTATTCATCATTTTTGTGCATTATCTGTGTTGCTGAAAAGATAATTCTGGCCAATTCGAAGAGTTTTAATTTAAACAAAAAAATTGCATGCAGACCTGGGGCACAGGCCAGGGGTGCAGGGGTGGGACAGGGGATCAAACTCATGTTCAGGTGACTTTAGCTTCTTAGTGCTATGCTATAACCTGCTGCTCCACCAGGGAGGACCTAATTTTTTTTTTTTTAAAGATTTATTTATTTGTGCATACAGAACTGGGGTACAGGCCAGAGGCTCAGGGGCGGTGAGAGGCTTCACCAGAGACAGAGTGGGGAGCAGAACAGACAGATAGACGAAGTACACTGCTGAGGGGAGCAGCGGGCGGGCCAGGAGAGGTCTGCCATGCCATGTGGCCATCTCCGGGGCAGGCGGGGATCGAACTCATGAGAAAGTGGCTTAAGCTTCTTTGTGTTGTGCTTTAACCCGCTGCGCCACCAGGGAGGGCCAATTTTTTTTTTTTTTAAGCAACCAATGTGCCACGCTTTATAAACATGAAGTGCTGACTTTGCTGTCTGAATCCTCTGGGTTCAAGAGCAATGGTTATACCTTCTCCTGAGCCAGTTGTTCAGGTCAACCCCAGTTCAATTGCTCAAGTCCATTTGCACCTGGCCTGTGAGTACAGGGTTGGCTATCACCAACGAACGTTTTCAGGAGCTCTAGCACTGAGACACCCAGGGGCAGTCAGTTATACGCAGGTGAGGTGCAGGGCACAGGTGGGGTATGGGGCTGGGCTTCTGGAGGTGGCATTGAGGTGGGTAAGCCAATGTAACTCCAGCTGCTTCCCCTGGAGAAAACAAGTGAGAACCTGGAACTGCCCTAACCCCGACAGGAAGCACAAGCCTGCAGGGACAGCTGTCAGCCCAGTGGTCCTGTCCAGGCTGTACTTCCACGGAGTGTGGAGCTGGAAGTTGCAGGCACAGGGCCACCGCCTCTTCTGCAGGCTTTCTGCTGTGTCCTCGGCCTTTTCCCCTTGGCACGGGGAGACCTAACCATCCCTGTTTGGAAGATGCCTGGGGTCTCCTCGCCTGGTTCATCCTTCAGTTTCATTTTGTAGCAGAACCTCTGCTCATCTGCTTGGTCTGGACTGCATTGCATCTTTCACATCTGTTGTCCTGGCCAATTTCCGCCATCAGTAAAGTCCTTTTCATCGAGTCATAAATCTTAACAGAGGGAACAAACACACAAAACAAAACCCACACAGTTCAAGTTCATGAATTTGTGTTGGATGGAAGTGAAGGGAAGGAGAGTTGATTCAATTTGGGAAAATATTTAATTCAGCAAACATTTGTTGATTGACTTCTGGGTTTAACCCAGTTCTAGGAGGCAGGATGCTGCATTTGTCCCTTATTTCAGAAAAAAGTACTCTCTGGTTAGGAAAAAAAAAAAAAAAAGAACCCCTTTTCTTTAGTAAAACCAGCTTTTGCTCTAAGAGGAAACATTTCAGGACTTATCACAAAACTGTTCTGGGGTGAAAGGGGAGCACTGATGACTTCTTAGTGACTCATTTGATGATCATACCATTGTTTGAAGAACTGGATGTTACGTAATCAACATTTACTCCCCTCCTTCCTTACTCTCCCCCCCACCCCCCCAAATCTGGGATTTTCCATCATTTTGTCAACCTCCTGGAGGCATGTTGATTTTTCCATTAGATTTTTTTTGGGCACTTCCCAGGGCAACCCAAACTCACCACTGCCTAGAAATTCAGATTCCCCCATCAGTGGCAGGGACTGGGAGAGCAGCTGAGTGGACCCTCCTATTCTTTTAGGGCAGAGGCTGGGCAGTAAGCAGGTCAGAAGAAAAGTGCTACATGCCCTCTGATTCTTGCAATGTTTATTTTTATATACAGAAGCAATCTACCTGTTCCCTTTTTTTTCCAGATGTCTTCAATTGCCTTTTTTTTTTTTCTATTCTGTGTTTCCATTTCCTTCAGCTGATACCATATTATATATGTCCAGGGAATTTTAAAATTAGCCCAGATTTAGAGATGGCTAGTTGAGAACATATAACAGTAGCCCAGTCTGGAACTCAGCCATATGACAAGTCAGTTACGTATGACACACTGAAGATTCAGGGTGAGGAGGGCTTCTGCATATTACTGCAGGCAAGTATATTGCTGTCTAAAGGTCACAGGAAATCTGGTAGAGATTCTTTGGGTCACTTCTCTGCTTTATTAGTTTTTTGTGGGATATTTTACCAGAGGTCAATGCAGACAATGTTTGACTTTAGCTATTTTTACATATTTTTTTTTTGTTTGAACATGATTTGCAAGTACAAGAGAGATTGGACATAGCAGAGACAGATGCAAGTGGGAATGATGAAGGTTGACACCCTTGCCAACCCCCAGTTTCCATACCTCACTCTTCACCACTTATGCAAATTCAGTTTAATAGATAAACCTTCTCCATGCCCTTCAAATTTGTCCACTTATATTTTCTGCAAGTGCCACTTTCTACTCTAAGCCACCATCATCTCTCATCACAACAAATGCAGAAAGTTTTAAATAAATCTTCTTGCATCCACTCATAGCTGTCACCTAAGCCATTCTTCACAGAGCAGCTAAGTTATTCCTCTCATTAATCTTTTTTCCCATACTTAAAAATTGTGATACAACAAACATTATGTAAAAGTTACCATTGTTAATTACTTTCACTGTATAGTTCAGTAGTATTAAAATACACATAATGTACAAGCCTCACCACCATCCCTCTCCTTGATTTTTTTCCATCTTGTAAAATTTAACAATAGCTCCCCATTCCTGTCTCCCTCGGGAGCTCTGGAAACCACCTTATTGTTGTCTGTCTGTAAATCCCACTGAGCACCTCATATCATTTGACTTTTGTGACTGGCTTAGCATGATGTGCCATTTCAACCATGTTGTAGTGTATAGCAAAATTTTATTCCTATTGAAGGCTGCGTAACCCTCTGTTGTATGTAGAGATCACATTTTGCTGATAAGTTTGCTGATCGACACTAGATATTTTCATGTTCTAGATACTGTGAAGAATGCTGCTATGAACCTGAGTGGATCTTTCTCCAAGAGCTTGCTTTCACTATTTTTGGTATACATAAGCTCCTAAAACTTAACCATGAGAAAACCCTATTAAAAATACTTGAATAAATATTCCTTCAGAGAAAATATAGAAGTGACCAGTAAGCACATGGAAATCAGTAACCATTACAGAAATGCAAATGAGAAGTACAATGTGATACCACTTCCTCCATTGGGATGGCTGCTGTTAAAAAAGCAGATAATAATAAGTGCTGTCAAGATGAGGAGCTTTTGTACACTGTTGGTAGGAATATAAAATCATGTAGCCACTTTGAGGAAAAGAATATGGCAGTTTCTTGAAACATTGCAAATAGGTGATCTTAAAATTTGTGTCATGCTTTATTTCTCAGCATAGAACTCTTGTTGCCTCTCTGTTTTACTTAGGATAAAATTATAAATTTTTGGCATTCCTTATCTCTTTAACCTTGTCACTCTGACCTCTGAGTACTCTGTCTCATTTGTGTTGATCTTTTTGATACCAAAACAGACCAATATTCTCCTCCACTTCCTCAACTCATGACCTTCAGTGTGCTGTTCTCTTTATCTAGGATCATGGTTCTCCAACGTTAAGCGTCATCAGGATCACCTGGAATCTGTGGTAAAAATAAAGATTTTGGGGCTCCACTCCCCAGAGGTTCTGGAGCGGGGTTGATAATTTGCATTTCTGATGATTTCTTGCAATGCTGATGCGGCTGGTCTAAGGACCACACTTTGAGAATTTTTCCTCTTTTTCACTGCTGTTTGTGCTTTACATCTCAGTCAAACATCTCTCTTCTGAGGAAAACCTACTCTAATTCCTCCAGACTTGTAGGAATTCTTGTAATGAGTTAGTTTCACATATTCTGCTTCCACTTTGAAGCCCTTACTGATGTTGTATTTGAATGTTTAGTTGTGTAAACAGTGTTTGAATGACCAAATCCCTTTCCACAGTTTTCATGAAGGAAGGGATCATTTCATCATGTCTTGTTCACTGTTGCGCCTCTAAATCATTGCACATAGTGTTAAGTAATAATTTGTCAGATGAATGAATATTGTTATTTCCTTTTCATATGTAACTGGAAGTCAGGAGTATAACTAATACTTTTAGTGAGTAGGCAGGATATGTAGGAGTTATGGGGGTGATAGTAGAACTGTATAGAAAGCCTAAGCATATTTTGCTTGTCAGGGGTGTAGGACATTCCAGTAAATGGTCATTTTTTAAGGGGCCCAACATAGTGTGGAAAGCCTCCCAAAGTTTACCTGCCCCAGTGAGGATGATAGTGACATTATTTCTCAATTTTCCTTCTTCAGAGCCTCTGTACCCTATTATATTTCATTTAGGTTTTTACTTGAGGTATAATTGCCATATAATATTATGTTAGGCTCAAGCATTTTCGCCCCAAATATAATAACTTGATTTTTGTATATATTACAAAGTGATCACCACCGTAAGTCTAGCTACCATTCATCCTCTGTCTAGTTTTTGTTTTTCATGTGCCATTATTTTCTTACAGATATGGAATGTGCAGATGTCCCATTATTAACTCCAAGCAGCAAAGAAATGATGTCTCAAGCATTGAAAGCTACTTTCAGTGGTTTCTCAAAAGAGCAGCAACGACTGGGAATTCCAAAAGGTATGCTTGGTAGTTGGAAATAGAGAGGGTGGGATCAGACTTCTGGCAGAAGCTAGCATTATTATCTGTAATGGGAGGTAGATATGGTTACCGACCACACTTCATTGAGCAGCTCCTGATGGTTACAGATGTCTGTTCACACACATACTTATGTTGCCACACATACTCATGCATCTGTCTCTCAGGCTTATTGTCACCATCTTGGGCTCTGGACACTGGTTCCCAAACTTGTTTATATCTTTAGAATTAGAATTTTCAAAACACTTCACAACTGTGCTGAGAACAACTGCTGGGAGGATCTGTATTTTTGAAGCTCCTCTGCTGATTCCAAAGTACAGACAGGTTTGGAAAACACATTCTGGACCTTCATTTGATGAACTTAGCCATAGTCCTTGGAATGCACTGAGTAGTTTTTCTTTTCCAAGTGCTTTGGTGAACTGTTTATACTTGGGTTTATTCAGGAATGGAAAGGACTAGGGCTATCAGAAGAAATGACTGGAGAACACTTCAGCCTTTACCAGGAAATTCAGAGCAGGACTATTGAGAACAGAAAGACCCTTTTTTTATGAGTATCAGCCAGGCTGTCAATAGAGTAGGCTAGTTCTGCTAGATAAGAAGCTAAGGCTTAGCCAGACCCAAGCCTGTGACCATTTACCCATGTACCTTTTCCTGTATACACTAATACGCACAGACCTCAGCAGTCAGAACTTTCCAGCATCCTTTAGAATCACAGACTGACGGGGTAAGCTTGAGAGCAGGTGTGATGTGGCCACTGCCATCATCCCAGCTTTTTAAAAATGATTTATTTATTTATGCATATAGAACTGAGGTACAGGCCAGAGGTGCAGAGAAGATTCACCAGAGACAGAGTGGGGAGCAGAACAGGCCGACTGATGAAGTACACTGCTAAAGAGAGCAGTGGGTGGGTCAGGAGAGGTCTGCCGTGCCATGTGGATCACCTCCAGGGCGGGGATTGAACTCATGCTGAAGTGGCTTTAGTTTCTTAGTGCTGTGCTTTAACCCTCTGCACCACTGGGGAGGGTCCATCCCAGCTTTTTAAGTGTCATGAGTTGGTGTAGCCATAATCAACCTAGAGCCTTGTGGGAAGATTATCTGTTCCACAGTGCTGCTCAGTACAGGGTTGTAAAGTATATGTACTTTGCAGGGTGTCTCTGGCCTAAGGCCAGCACCTAATAATGTTGTGATTACTAATTAGCATTCGAGTGACTTACTATTACTAATTGCTGTGATTATTACCATAATTAAGATAAAAATAATGAAGACAATGGTCTCAAGTGTAAGAGTTCAAAGTAGGGTACAGTTGCCAGAACACACCTGACTATTAAGACTGCCATTCAAGAAGTCATTTGCTTCTTTGTCCCAGGCTTAAAAAAAAAATTCTAATGGAACCAGGCAGGGAGTGAGGAGAGTCATGGAGTATTTGGAGGGAGGGTAGAGAATTCTTGGGTGTTACCTTTTGGCTGCTGATAGTGATCTCCTATCTGGCAAGATAGGAAGGTGGGGATATTAGATTCAGGGAAGAAGGTTCTGGGAGGTGCCCACGATATGCCTGGACTTGCCATCTCAGGCTCATGCCTCCTAACTCTAGACTTCAGAGAGCATCTGAGCTCAGTTCGGGTCTGTTAGTGACTGCTCAGAACCTAACCTGCTTCATCATCATTTATCCCTTACCAGACCCTCGGCAGTGGACAGAGACCCACGTTCGGGACTGGGTGATGTGGGCTGTGAATGAGTTCAGCCTGAAGGGTGTGGACTTCCAGAAGTTCTGTATGAATGGAGCTGCCCTCTGTGCTCTGGGCAAAGACTGCTTTCTGGAGTTGGCCCCGGACTTCGTTGGGGACATCTTATGGGAACATCTTGAGATCTTGCAGAAAGGTAAATATGCAGGCCAGAGGGAGGCAGGGTTTTATGGGAGCAGGTAGCGAACATACCCCCTCCTGGGAGCCCAGTCATTAGCCAGAGGTCCCTCTCACAGTGTGCTTGTCTGCAGAGACTCACCCACACAGTGCCTGAGCATGGAGCAGCTCAGTAAATATAGTTTCTTTTTCTCAGGTGTTGGTGGTTCAGATGTTAATCTTTAGCAAGATTATACTCCTAAAACTTCTTGGTATGCAAAATTCTGATCCCAGCACCTCAGTCCTTATCTTAGACACATGTACTGTTTGGACAAGCAGTGCCCACGGACAGCTCTGAGATAAGTTTTTTTCCCCTGGCATCCTTAACCACACTCTTTTGATCCGTGGCAGGGTGATACCTGGCCAGGTCCCTGAATAAGCTCAGCTTCTCAGAGCTTGTGACCCAGACAGCCCCTCTGCCCAGACTGGGATGGCCAGTGCAGCACACCTTTTCATCTGGAGCAGAAACTGGGGTTATGTCAGGACACCGTGTTGCAACCTTGTAATGACATGGCCTCCGGACCAGCCTCTTCCAACCTTTTTGGACCAAGTGACTCATGTACCACAGTTCTGGCCGAGTATAGAAACAGCAGCAGGCAGCAAACTTGGGCGTTTTTGCGCTTATTTTTCCGAATTTCTTCTTAAAATAAATTGCAGTTACCAGCAGTCAGCAGTGCCCTGCAGCTGACTGTAAGCCTAGAAGCCCATTGCCCTCTCTGACCCAGGCCCACCCTTTCCCTGTGGTCACCGGCTCCAACCCCGGGCGCAGACGCTGGGGGCAGGGCACAAAGCTGAGGATTAGTACTTTTATTCCATATAGTACCTTCCTTTGTTTAAGAATATTTTCTGCTCCGCAGTGTTCCAGAGAGACCCAAAGTCGATTCCTTTGGGTATAGAAGTTTTATCTTTCTTCCTTCTCTCCAGCTTCTGCTGAAAAATAAATAAATAAACACAGTCAAGAACGAGGCAGCTTTCTCCCTGGCAGCCACACAGGCTTCCCCGAAGCATCGACGCATTCGCCTATTGGCACACAAGCTCCTGCTCACATGTGTTGACGTGAGCGACCTGTTTATAGAGGGAAAGGATATGGCCAGCTCGGCTTATAAATACACCAGTGAATTCTAGCAGATTGTCAAATATATTCAAGTGTGTTTTTTTCCCTCTATTTATGGCCATGGAGATGCCAAGCATCTCGGTGTGTAGGCCTGCCCCTGAGGACAGTTGTAATTCATATCTGAATCACATCTCCTTGTCTCCAAATGCTTTAAAATTACACTTTCTCTTTGGATTCTCTGAGCACCTTGGAGAGATTGGATAGACATGTACTCTCAATGTCCCCCTTGTAAAGTGAGGCTGGTGAGGGGGTTTCCTCCTCCCTGTCACTCATTGCCTGAAGCTTGTGTTGTTTTTTTTTTTGTTGTTTTTGTTTTTTAACTTAATTCTTTACACTGTAGCTTCCTCTTCTGTGTTCTTTGTATAATAATATGGACCTGAGGGGAAGGTCTCAGGCCCTCAACAAATTTGGCTGCAAAAGAGTAGTTGAAGTGAATTAGGAAACAACAATTCAGTTTGCTTGATAACAAATGTCTATCATCCCACCCTTACTGAGAGAAGCAGTAAGACTCTCTCTTCAGATCCTTGAAGAGCTGAGCTAGATGTTTGTATCGAGGCTGTAGCTTTTGTTGTGTAATTAAAATGAAGCCGCACAGCACCAGAAGAACATAGCTGTTTGGGGCGGGGTGGAAAGGCCAAAGGTGCCGGGGATGTTTCCATCTGATAAGCTGCTAAAGCAGAGTTTAATCATTTTATCTCAACTGGGAACTGTTTTTCTGTGCAGGCATAAACTTGTTTTCCCAGCAGCCCCTGCTCTCTACAAGCTATCAAATACCTGAGGAAAAACCCAAACCAACACTCTCTTTATGTGTGATTCTTACAGTGAAACATAATCACACTCCTTCATACAATGGTTAGAGGCCACACCATTGGATTCCAGGGTAATGAGAGGGTCCCCACGGTCACCTTAACTCTGTGGAGAGCCTTTCCATGCTCAGTCACCCCGCCTCTACATTCCTGTCTCGTTCCTATGGAAGTTGGCGTCTGGGCAAAAGTTTGTCTCTGGGGCTGCCCTTTCTTTGCATAGTCCACCAATCATAGTTCACCCTGCCATAGTTCACCAGTCACTTGGCCAGTGTCCTACTTCATGCATACACCTGAACTTGAAATCTGAGGGAAATAAAACAAAAACCAAACTTGTTAGAAGAAGCGATAGAAGATACACAGTCTACCTATCTAGAGACTGCATTCTGTTTCTGCAAGGTGTTGAGGGCTGGGCACTGACTCAAGTTCTGGGAACTTCCCAAGAATGTTTTTCGGCTTTGGTGCTGATGTGGTACATGCAGGCGTCAGAATGAAGTTGGAATGTCTTCCCTTAGAGACCCTGACAGATTACTCATTGACTCTCTCTCCAAGATAATAATTCCCCTTTTGCAGCTACCGAAATAATCAGCTTACCCATATTTCTGTGATCTCATCTCTAAACAAGGCCTAGTCAGGGTAGCCTCAGACACCAGCTCAGTGAGCGAACATGCAGATTTCTTAGAAGGGAGGCTGAGATCATTGCAGCCCTTTCATCCAAGATCCTGTTGGGCCAAATATGATTTATGTGCTGACCTCTTTGTCCCTCCATGCTGTCTGTTACAGAGGACGTGAAGCCATATCAGGTTAATGGAGTCAACCCCACCTATCCAGAATCCCGCTATACCTCGGATTACTTCATTAGTAAGTCCATCTTCCAGCTTTCCTCCCTCCCTTGTTCACTGTGGGGCAGCTTAGGAAAGCTGATCTCAGGCTTCTTTGTGGGAAGTCTGGAGAAAATAATACATAGAAATACATTTCTTAAATGTAAGCTATTTCTTATTGTGTGATTTCCACAAAGCACAAGGCTCAAGCTGTTTACATATTTTATTAACTTGCAAGTTCCTACACAAAGGTATGTTTATGTTTAACATGAGAGTTCCTACACAAAGGTATGTTTATGTTTAACATGAGAGTCATTCAGAGAGACTCCATCTTGACCTCTAAACTTTTGATCACATTGAATCTGGGTTAGCTGCCCTGGTTCTTAGCTTTTTTTTTACTAGTAGATACTCCAAGTTTGTCTCTGAAATTCTTCCTCTAGAGTGTGCCAGGCAACTTC
The DNA here is from genome assembly GCF_000260355.1 of Condylura cristata. Classification (NCBI taxonomy): domain Eukaryota; kingdom Metazoa; phylum Chordata; class Mammalia; order Eulipotyphla; family Talpidae; genus Condylura; species Condylura cristata. The sequence continues at coordinate 11,965,888 of NW_004567126.1, forward strand.
ACACATTCACACACTGTTAGAAAAAATTAAACCTTTTTCCTTCTAGTAGGAGAGATCTAGCTGTGCTGGAGAGGAGGCTAGAGGGAGAAAACAGGGTAGAGCTGTCTTATCTGATGACCTTCCTTTCAGAGGGAGTTCTTAGCAGATCTGTTGACATTTAATCTTTTTACTTTATTATGATTTTTAGTCTTACAACTTTAACTACTGTCTATGAAGAGTTTACAGTGCCAGAAATGTCTCTGGGCATTTTGTATGTATGCTCATATTCGCTCTCCATGACAATGTTTAGAGAGAGATTGCAGTCATATCTTTTTTAAAGATGAGGAAATTATGTCAGAAAAGGGAAGTATCTTATCAAGGGCTATCTTGAAGCAAGGTTGAAACCCAGGCCCTTTGGATTTATAAGGTTTTCCTTCTGTTTTCTAAGGTACTTTCCTTTGTTTTACCTTTTGGGGCCATTGTGTATGGGAGGGGCTGCTTATTTCAGGTGCAAATCTCTTCTCTCCAATTGCACACTTCTGTTTCTAGGCTACGGTATCGAGCATGCTCAGTGTGTTCCTCCCTCTGAGTTCTCAGAGCCCAGCTTCATCACTGAGTCCTACCAGACCCTCCATCCCATCAGCTCAGAGGAACTGCTCTCCCTCAAGTACGAGAACGACTACCCCTCTGTCATTCTCCGGGACCCTCTGCAGACAGACACCTTGCAGACTGACTACTTTGCCATCAAACAAGAAGTTGTCACCCCAGATAATATGTGCATGGGGAGGACCAGTCGTGGTAGGTCAGATTTTGTCTCTAGAGGCCTTTGTATTAACAAGAATTATCCATGTTGTGAGTTGGCCTGCTCCCTTTATTTTCTTTTTTCTCATAATTGGCCCTGTATACTCCTGAGTTGCAACCTTTATACCTCAGCCTGCCAAATATCAAGAACTTTCCAGGTGGGATTTTAAGCAAATCCATCATGCTAACAAAGACTTTGGGTCCCTGGAAGAGTTGAAGTTGGTGAGGATCACCAGTAAGATCTCTTATTGTGGTAAAACTTCTTAGCAAATAATCACTGTAGTTGAATGGAGTTAAGTGTGCTTTACTTTCTTGGAGAAAACTTTACTGAAGGGGGACACGATTAAGTAAAATGGTCCAGGTATCCCTTCTGAAAGCTCTTAGTTTCTCATGTGACCTGCTGTTTCTCCAGATATACTCCTCGGTCAAAGTGCAGACCCAGGCTTGGAGCCTGAACAACCTCAGCCGGGACTCTGTAGCTTCCTGGGGCTTCTCTGATTTGGAAAGATGCAAGATTATTGGCTAATGGTTTATTCAGAACCAGTCATCAGCAGTGTGGTGAAAGCATGCATTTAGTTAGAGAACCAGGGAAACGTGGTCAGAGGGTTCCAGAGAATGTACTCTTGTTGATGTGACTCCAATGACTGATAAAATATTCATCGACAGTGAAGTAAATGTTTCACAATATAGCTGACTGATTTAATAAAGCAAAGATGGTCAAATACACCCCATTTTTAATATTAGGACATAAACACTCTGAAACACAGCCTGCCTAGTCAAGTATCCAAATTGCTTTGTTTCTGACAAAAGTACAATCCATTGTATTTACAAAGGGTGTGTTTCATCCAGGAAGAATTAACTTATTGGTTGCTCAAAAGTTAAAAAAAAAAGGGGGGGAGGTGTTTTCCAATGGATAAATAGGAAAAAATTACAAAAGGAAGAGGACAGGAGAAAGCCGGTTAAGTTCTCAGGGCTTTGATCACAGAAGCCCAACTTGCCTGGTTCTGTGGAAGCTTCTGCTCAGTGTAGGGCCGGCTCCCTGCCTGAGGCTCCGGGATGTGGGCCTTAAGGCCAACTTACTTCCGTACTTTGAAGAATCTTCCCTTAGGCATCGTGGGTCATGAGCATGGTCATCTTCTTCGAGTGTTCAAGCTCTCACTTCCTCCCAGTAGGCCTTAGGATAACCAGCAGGCCCTGCCTAGGGAAAGTCCCTTGCAAAATCAGAACCTATAACCTTCCTTCTTAGGGCTCTTGGGTGTTTGTGTCTCAGACCGAAGGGTTGGGTGGGACCAGTTCGCCTTCCCCTTTTTGATTTTTTTTTATTTTTGGATGCATGTCTATTTACATATGTACACACATGTGTTTGTGTATCTTTTTTTCCCCTGGCACAGGTGAAAGACAAGAACCACTTTATTGCTCGTGGGTTTTTCTATACCTGAACATGATGGGGCTGAGTCTGTGGCTTTGGCGCTCAGCCATGTTCTAACTGGGTAGCTCTGCTATCATTTTGTTTCTAAATTGTGTGTGATTCTGTCTTGGTGTCATTGTCCCTCATTTTCCCTCGTCCTTGCTTTTGTTCCCTTCCAACCCCAAACCAATGTCTGTGGAGTAGTGACCTGCACAAAGAAACATGAGTTTTGCTCTGGCTTCATTCTCCCATCCTCACACCAAGCTTCTGTCCATTCTGGTCAAGGCTGCTTTTTGAATGTTAGAAGTGCTGCAACAGGACATATTCCAGGGGCTGACTGAATCTGATATGGTTGAATTGGTCTAGACTGAAAGCATTCCTCTTAGCTGGTTGTTATTAATAATAATCATAGTATTCATAGGCTGCATTATCGTACACAAAGTGCTTCTATGTCTCCCTGACTTGGTCTCTGAGAACAGTCTTTGTGCTGGTTTGATGGGTGGGCTGCTGTGGGGTTGACCCACTACTGTTCCAAGGCCTGTTGGGTAGAGTCAGAGAGCTCTGGAGGGATCTTGCTTGTCTCAGAAAAGCTGCCCAGTGGACATCTTAAGGACATATGTCTCCCTGCAGGAGCACAGTAACATTATCTAGTGTGTAATTCAGTGGTATGCAGCCCATTTTTGAAGAAAATACCTATAAACGAAGATTCCCAGCTCCAGGATTGTGAAATGGAGCTAAAGCGAAAGCAGCTCACTGCTACAACCCACACTTCTTGCCAGAGCCACGCGGCTCTTGTCTGAGGGCCGCCAGAGCGGCCATAGTCTAGTTCAGCCTCCCGACTCCAGGGGACTCTGTGGAAGTCCAGCTAACTTATTTATGGAGATTCCTGGCTCTGTGTCCCCCCTACAATATAAGAATAGTGACAGTGACAGAATCGTTTCTGAGCTACTTTTTAAGTATAAATACTGTTTAAATATCGGTGATTTGGTGGGAGAGTTCTTCATGAAAACATGACTTGATTTCTTAGGCTATTGATGTGTTTGTCTCACAGAAAACTTGAATGCCCATGACAATGGAGAGCTGGTATGAGCAAACACCTTTTTATGAGATACCACAAGATTTCCTGTTCTGTTAGAAAAAGGGTTTTGCATTCTGGGGTTGGGCAGTTTTCCTGACTCATCTAGTGTGGATTTCTGGAAGGGACAATTCCTTCGCTCTTAATAATAATAAAAATTGCAAATGCGACAGTGGACCGGGTGGGCAGAGGCTGGTCATTCCCTTTGCCTTCTGGAGCTTCCTCTTGGAGTGGGTGATTGGAGGAAGGAATGGATGAGATGAAGTAGATGAAAAACTGTCTTTCTAGTCAAAGCAGTTTTGAAGGGATAAGAAGTTTAGGAAATATACACTAGTCCTACTTACATACTTAACTGAACATATTTTACCTGGAATTCTTTTTTTTTTTTAAATTTTGGGAGCAATGCATTTTCTTTCCTAAATATTACATATTTAATTTTGGTTTGGATTTCAGTTCATATTTAAACTTCACTGTTGAATCAACGTTTATCATTACGGAAGGGAAGTTACACTAGAAACACACCAGTATAAGGTTATGTAGGACAATCTTTTTCTAGGATTAACATGTATAGTAGATCAGCCATCCCTGAACAATTGAAACGGACTTGCAGCATTTCTACAAACACTGATGTCACATCTTTTTGCCTCTTGACCTGTGTTGAATTGAGGTGACCATTTAATCTCTCGTGATTTAATTCAGGTTGCCAGAAAAGTATCTAAAAGTAGAACCTAAAAAATGCCTGTGAGGCTTTTCCAGCTCCTAGATGCATTTTTTTGTTAGCCTTTTTCTAAATGGCATTTATTTACCCATGGAAATTTCTCTAGGAGCTATTACGCAATCATAGCAGCTGTTTATAACCTGGTTTGGGAAATTAATGAACTTGCATGATCTTGTGGTCAGTTAAGAATGCCTTAAGCAACTCCCAGAGTAAAGGATTTCTGACATTGCTGTGGATCTTAACTCTTTAATGAACTCTTTTGTGTTTTATTACCCACACTTTCCCAAAGAAATATACATTTCAAGCACAAAATGTACTTGGAGAGGAAAAAGAACATGGATTTCTGTTTAGATGAGTGACAGTGCCTCTTTTTAAAAAGTCTCCTGGAAAAAAAGCATCGGATAAACTTCTTCTCCGTTTAAGAAGGCATAGAGACAGAACACATAATTTATTTCAAAGTAGTATTTGGAAAAATGTTGAAAAATAGTATTTTGGTTTCATGGTCAAGGAAGGTTAGTCTACTGCTCTTCAGTTGATGGAATTTTTTTCTATGAGCAAAATTGTTATGTTACAAAATTGGGCCTTTTGAAATTTTCTCATTGATTTTACTTGGAGCAAGGACTAGATACTGCTAAAATTTCCTCATCCATTTATTGAATCTAAGATTCTAGAATTCTTAGGGCCCCAAATACTAACTGCCTCTGGCAAAGCTGAGCTGCGTGTTCGCCTCTGAGTCTCAGTCCTAGGAGCTGTAGCCCAGAACAGCACAGTGGCAGTGGACTCAGATTGGGGACCCATATACAGCACAACCCCTGTCCCCAGAGTAAGCCCATAAACTTCCATTCCTACAGGACTGTGCCTTCTTCATCCCTCTGCAGATCAGATTAGCAATCTGTCCTCACTAAGAGGGTTTTTACAGCTGTCTTTTCCCAATCCCTCCTCCCCTGCCCTCTTCCTACCTCCCCCTTCACCTCCAGGTAAGCTCGGGGGCCAGGACTCTTTTGAGAGCATAGAGAGCTACGATAGTTGTGACCGCCTCACCCAGTCCTGGAGCAGCCAGTCATCTTTCAACAGCCTGCAGCGCGTCCCCTCCTATGACAGCTTCGACTCCGAGGACTACCCAGCCGCCCTGCCCAACCTCAAGCCCAAGGGCACCTTCAAGGACTATGTGCGTGACCGTGCTGACCTCAACAAGGACAAGCCTGTCATTCCTGCTGCTGCCCTGGCTGGTTACACAGGTAGGCGCCCCGCTCCCAACTCAGCAGCCTCTGTGAGGCCTTGGGGCCCTGTGGAAGACATTGCATACCCGTCCCAGGCCCTCAAGTCAGCTTCTGTCTTTTTTGGGGACAATGGGGAGGAGAGGACTCTGAAAGGGGTGGTCACTCTCTCAAATCACTCTGCTTGTGATTAGCCATGGATTTGGGGAGCGAATGGTATCATTTTACCCCAAGGGATCATTTTCAAGAATGGTAGGAAAAACTCTTCACTGGAATCTTTTTCTATTTCTGGGGGAGAAAGAATTGTAATGATTCGGTGTTTCTGGAAACTCGGCAAAATTGGGAGTTCTTTCTAAACACAAAGCCTGCAGTGGCATCTCTTAAAGGCATCACAAATGGCCTACATTCTCGATTCTTCTGTAGTGGAATTCTCAGTGGGTTAGATATTCAGGTGGGAAAAGCACCTTAAGTTACTCAAAACAGTCTAGAACCTGGCCTAGTGTGGAGATAATTTTTCTCACTTAGCTTTATTATTGTTTTCTTGGAGTAAAAGTTATAGTAGCAGTGACTGAATCTTCGCTGTTATAGAGAGAGGATGATGTCAATGGAAAATTTGCACTTTGAGAATCCTGTATTGGAGCAAAACAACCCCTTATCTGAGTGGGTTGTACTGTACCTGCTGCCTAACAGAGACATTTGAAGGCTACATCTGACAGATACACAAGGAGCACTAATGTGCTAGGATCAGATCCATATATTAAAATTCCATTGTTTCTAAACATTAGAGAGTGTGCTGTGAGTGGAACTTGGTTGAACCTTTGAATACTCAGCTATGGCCTGTTTTCTTACAATTTATTCGACTGTGGGCAGGTTAGCACGTGGGGACCCTTTGTGGAGATGAAGACCAACAGCAAAATCTGTTTCTGTTGAGACATCTGTGTGGTTTTCTGAATGCATTAGATCCTTATTCTTGTGTTCAGGACAATCACAGGTTTTGCTAGAAAAGCAGCTGACCTTCGAGAATAACTCAAATGTTTAGAAGAGTTGCTCCTCCTTTAAAGATCAGGAGTGTGTCTTTATGTAGCATTCCACATCACCCAGACTTCACTCACAGCATAAACCTCTGTGCTTTGAGGTGGAACACAGAACCTCAGGATCCCTGTTCTGTTCTTGCGACTATATTCTCTTTGTTTGAACATCACTAATATGTAGCCACTCGCTGCCTTTTAAGGGACTCCTTTCTCCTCTCGGGACAGCAGACAAAGTTTGTCCATTTCCAAAGATATATTGAGTCTCTTTCAAAATGCAGTCAAGTGCTGGTTCTTGTAGCCATAACTCCTGGGTATTTTAAGAGTCAGCTCTAATCAGTTGGACACATTCATGCAGAAAGGAGAAGTGATGTCCAATTAGGACGGGAAAGGAAGTACTGACATAGCTCCAGATTGACTTTGTGGGCTTTGGAGGTAGCGGGGAGCTCTCACTGGTCATGCTTGCTTCTGATTGGTGGTGCAGAGAAAACTACACTTTGTCACTGGCCCAAGAGCAAAGGCCCAGCTTTGCTAGTTTCCACCCTCACTTTCAGAACTAATCGTCACTTAGTTTCTCTTCATTAAAGATAGTTCTTTGTTCTCTCTGTCACAATCACCACTCTCACTACCAGCAACACCCACAACCATGCAATCATAATTCTTCTCTGGTAATGTTTTTCATCATTCTTTTTTAGTGAGAGATGGGATTCTGAAAATTTTGCTGGTTAGGGCAGCTTTATAGATAATGAGAATGAAAAAACTGACTCAGAATTCTAAAGCTTGGCTTATGGCCAGAGAAAAATCTTAGAATTGAGTTTGACCTTCCTGGGGTGAGATTCTGGTAAGGACCCCTGGTAAAAGGTATGGAAATGTATAGAAATAATAAAAGCCCGATTCCCACCACAAATAGAAACACCTCTGAAAATCTTATATGTATTGTTACTGAATTTTCTTTTAAAAATTATATACTTTACGTCATTCTTCAATTTGTACATTTTTTCATCTCAGTTGTACTCCCTGTGGACTTCTCGCCATCACTTCACGCATGTTGCATCATCATAGTCCTGTGTCCTATGAGCTATCTCCACTTCAGTTTTGATCCTATTTTCCTCTTCACCCCCATAGAGTATCTCTGGTTTATAGTTGTTTGTTGATTTTCGTTTTTACTTTATTACAATTTTTTTTTCCTGATTCCTGAATTTTCTGACACACGGGAGAAAACTATGGCGTTACTAGTCTACAGTTTTGATTAAGATGAATTTAATTCCTTCACAAGAACTATCTGAAAGTTAATTTTTCCAAGTGTCCCAGTTTCGAGGATGGAAGGGCTGATTGAGAATTTCTAAGAGTTAGGAATGAGTATGAAGTGCAAATCAGGGACATGACCTGCCATCGAGATGGCTAACCAAGATGCCACTTCTAAGAGGCTTCTCTGGCAATCCAAACCCAAAGCCAAAAAGATAAGGGCATCAGAAGTTCAAAAGCACAATTACTGATCCGGAGGCAGAGTTATGCCTGATGTCATACCGTTTGTTTTATTAGAGATCATGAATATTAATTTTAATTTGTTAGATTGTTTTCAATAGGTGCATGCCTGCAGATACACACCCCTCCCCCACACTTTGTAAGGGGGTAAAATGTCCAGTGAGTGGAAGAAAAGAGAGGGTGAACTTTGACTTTCATCAGCAAAGTTCTCAAAGAGTCAAGCAGTCATTTGAATGCATAAACCTTTTTTAAACAGGTTGCCATGAAGTTGTTTCTTCTGTAACTGGGGGTTTAACATGTTATACTAGCTCACATTTTGGTGGTGAGAAATACTGACCAGAAACCAGAAGTCCTCCGTGTCCCCTCCCAATTCTAGTACACTGTGTGATTTTAGGCAAATTTACCTTGTACCCTTTTCTACTTTTAGTAAAATTGAAGTGCTCATCCTTATCTTGGTGGTAGGAGATCTGTGAAAGTGTAATTGAACTAAGTCAGTTAAAGACGGTCTAGACGTGTGTTAGACTGGGTATTGGGGGAGGAGGCTAAGTTGTAGCAAGTCAATGGTTTTAGCCAGTGTTTAGCATAGGTTGAGTGCAGATAAGCTTTCCTGGCCTTTGAAGGGTCCCTGTCTTTTTGGATTCAAGGTATTATAATTGGATTTTCTTACTGCTGTGTTCTGAGTGAAGGTTTGGATTGTTAGGCTGGTGGGGGGCAGCCCAACTTTGGTGACTTTTTCCTGTGCTCAGAATTGGTGAACATCTGCCCACACTGCATCCGGATTCCCTGGCTTGGACAGCCTCCTTAAAGCTACATCCTACCTGGTGGTGAGGAAGGACTGGAACATTTCAGTCTCTCCATCACCCAAGGAGCAGGCAGTGAGTGGAGTGTGAATAAATGCACCTCTAGCTTATTGCAGATACGTTGAGATGAGCTGAAGTTTGGGAAATCATGGTGTAAGTGTTGGCAAAACTTTTCATTGCTCACAAAAAAGTCGCACCTGTTCTCTTTCTGAAGTGATGCCCCCCTGTTCTGTTACATTTTACTTCTCCCTAGTGTGTGGGCACATAACAGGAGCACTCGTAGCTTTACTGCATTTACTGCATTGGCTCTTGATCTGAGCTCTGGGGTGTATGCAAAGATTTTTCTAACTGGGAAGAGAGTCCATTTTCCTGCCTCCCTCATGCTAGGAGCCTCGGTCTTGATCCTTAGCACCTTCAAAGGAATGCATTTTTACTTCATATGATGTCTTAGTTACTGCACTGTATGTGTGGAAATCAGTTAGAAACTGAATTTTCACATTCTCTGGCACAGTTACATTCTTCCTCCAAAGATAAGAAAATTGCATCAACCTTCACTAGGCTCCCATGGCAACTTGTTAAATTAGGTCAAGATGTGGGGGCAGATAACATGGCTTGAAAGCTGCCTGTTAGCCGAGTTAAGAATACATCAAATGCAATGCTGGCTTCCGCCAAAATGTACCTTCTTACCTTACTGTGAACTGCTTACGGTTATCAAACTGATACAATCAGAAAGTTCCATTTTCTCTCGTTCGAAGATACATTATGAACCCATGTAATTACAAAACCATCTGAGAGAAGTGGCCTGATGTTTTCATATATTTGTTAGACTTAAGCAAAATGCTCTCCAGGTCCTTGAAAAACATAGGCATCTCTCGTCCCTCCCCTATCCCGCCACCCCCAATCTCAGTAGGTTTAAAATAATAGACTGGGGTGTCAACTAGTGTTCTTCCTCCCTTTCTTTCCCTCCAGCCCCATTTTATAGAAGATAAAACTGAGGTACAAGATACGACTTATTCAAGGCTATGTGTTTTTGTCTGAATGGAAGATAGCTCTGATTCATAAGTGCTTAGATCTCTCATCTGAATATGCAATGTTTCTTCATAGTGAGGAATGAGAATCCTCTTTGGTGATCTCAGTTGCCTCCACAGAGGTAATTAGAAGCCTTGTCTTCCTCTTATCACTAATTAACACTGTATGTAGGTGGGCAAAGGGCATATTGCAGGATTGGAAGAAGCCTTTGATTTCATTCCAGAATCACTGGTCAGTAAATCACCTTTATCTAGCTTCATTCCAGATTGCCAGACATTGCCACAGATAAGGAGTCCATTCCTATCACTTCTGCAGTTGTTATTGAGCAGGCCTGGTGATGATGTTCTTGTTCTCGGCATCTCAGTATATTTCCACCTTTCCAGTTGCAATTGTGAATGAAAAAGTTAGGGTTTCTTTTTCCCTTTTCCCCCTGGAGCCTGAAAAATGCTCAGCCATTCATTAACTGTAATGAAATTATGTTTTATAGTGCTATGCAGATCTGTGAATAGATATTCCCTTGATTTCCTTAAGGCTAAATTTAGGACTATCTGAAATTCAACTTCCAAATATTTTTGTATGCCACTCCCCCCACCCCAATTGTATCAATTTTGTTGGAAAAAGAAGACCCCTGCATTCCCCTATAGGACCTCTCATATTACTTCCAGCCTGAAATTAGTAAGTTTATCATTTTGTAGATGTCACTAGGACCAGCCTCAAGTCCTACCATAAGAAAGTCCCTGGGCCAAGCCTGGAGCCTTGGAGTTCTACCTTATAGCTGAGTTGTAGGTTGTGATAACTCCAAGATACTGCTGTAACATGTTTGTGACAATAAACAACTTTTACTGCAGAAGGAAGTGCCTCAGGGTCCTTCAGTTCAGACTGAACCCCAGGATTTGGCAGTATTACCTGAAATCACAGTTTTCGGAAGAAAAGCTGGATTGCAAAATAATCTCAATGTACTCAGGTACAAACAACCACCAAGGAAATGTTGTGGGTATGACCCTAAATTACTGATAAGGAAAAGGGAGAGGAGTAACCCAAACAAATTAGCAAGTTGCAGTATGAACTTGGGCAGGGGATTTTTTTTAAATGTTAACCTAGGTAGCTGTATCATTAAAACAGCCTAGAATTTTTTAATTTGGGGGTGGGGGGGTGATTATTACCTGAGCCAAACTCTGGGATACAGGCTTGCCATGGAAAGACTTGGTAGAAGACAGAATACTTTGTCAAGGCAAGAACAAGCAACTTGCTGACATGGACCTAAAACTCTGGTGTCCATTCACGGCAGTAACCGTGTTGCGCAGGGGCCTTTCAGCTCTTGGCCCACCCTGATGAAGCTGGAGTTGGCTTGCGTGCTTGCAGGGACTCATTAGTCTCCACAGAGCGCATCCTTGGGTAGCACCACCTGGTTAGGAGGTAAAGCGGCTGGAAATGAGAATGTCAGCCACAGAATGTCTCCCCTTTCTTGCTCAGAGGCTTCTGTGATTAACCGGTTGCAGAAAGCCAAACAGGCCCCCACAAACCCAAATGAAGCCTTGCCGACAGTGGGATTGCAAAAACTGGAAGGGATTCTGTTTCTCTGTGCAGTGCTTGTGTGTTCCCAGGGGTTGTGTGGAAAGGAGTGCTATTGCTGGAGTAATAGGTGAACAGACTGCTCAGTTCTGAGATCTATAAGAACTACTTTAACGTGCAGGGGAGAATGCCTGAAAGGTGTGTACTGCAGGAAGAGAATCCCTTTCTATTGCCTACATCGCTGTCTTACTGTTTCTGCCTCTGGATTTCTTGGTGACAGTTTTTCTTTATCATCTGCCACCAGTAGAAAAAGAAGGCACATCCAGTCGCACTATTAATGAATTTTTTCTAAAGACATTGTAAAATGTGGCATGCGGGGCTTCCCTGATCTACTCATTTGCCTTTGAAGACCACAGTGGGCTGGGTCAGCTCGATGTCTGGTTTCAGCTACTGTCATGCGCCCCAACTGTCTTCGGGGTGGGAAGGCACCATGTATGCGATCCCTGGTTCTCTTGACACCTGTCTGAGGCCTAGCGGGTGGCTGAATACTGGGTGGCAGGAAAATTGCCAGTTAGCCCATCTTTTCTTGCCTGTTTTAGAGGAGTCTCTGGCTCACTTTTTTGGGTCACTATTTCTTTAACAAAATCTAAGTGCAAATAATGGAATGAGGTGGTGACTGTTCTGGAATTCCAGCCTGTCTCCAGTTTGAAGCTCCACCTTTTGTCTTTGAAGTGAAATGTTTCCACTGAACAGATTCAGCCAGCCTGCTCCCCAGGCATCCACACAAGTTCTTGCTGCCTTTAAACTTACAGGCCTTGGAAACTCCCCATAGCCGCCCTGAGGAGCAGCCCCACCAGATGTTCCAGAAACTCCTGCTTGTGCCCTTTGGCATCTTTCTCCTTTCTCTGGATGGCCTACCCTGACTAAGCCATGGCTCCTAGTGTAGAGCATCCATTCAAGAGAAGCTGTGGACCCCTTAAATCTCCCTAAAGTGAATGTCATGTTGGCTCAGGCTGGGTGCTCACTGGCTCCTAGTCATTTCTGGGGTGCATTCAGCTTTTAGGTCATGTTAAACACACCAGGGTGGGTCCCCTCTTGCCTCTGGTTGCATTGGAACGGCTCTTATGTCGGCCTAGGAGCAAGATTTAACAGATGGTCAACCTGAGTTCGTCTCAGGTTTGCCCCAAACTGTGGGACTTTGGATGAACATCTCTGGGTCTGAGCTCTCTTACCTGCATAGGAATATTGTCTGAACCAAATGAACTGGTTAATGGAAAGCACTTGGAAGAGTTCTAGGTGCAGAAGTTCTCTGTAGATGCTAGTTGTCACGATGTCCTAGCATTCTCCAAACCTTTTCCTTCCAGTATAATTCTACATTCCCTGAGGTCTGTAGACAGTATAATTTTTTTTTTAACAAATTTCAGTAATTGATTGCAATGTCTTGGGGATGCAGTACACATTTGCTCTCAGATGAGGTCATGTCAACTATTCTGTCCCACCCACAGATGTGTTAAGCTCCTAGTGTGTGTTGGTCTTGCTCATACACATGACCCTTTTTTTTAACTACCACCAGCAACCACATGAGGAAGGTTCTGTTGTTTTCATTGTACAAATGAGGGAATTGAGGTTCAAAGTGGGAGGAAGCCTAGCCCAAAGCCAGACAACAAGCAACAAAGAAGGTGCCTTTCAGCATTTTTCACAATTTTAGACAACAAGCAGGAGCATATCTACTATTAGTGCTGTGTTAGTTTGGGTCTGCTAACAAGCAGGTGTCAAGAAGGGTTATACTTGCAAGACCGGATATTTATAGGGAACTGAGAGGAGACATCTGTGAAGGACAGAGTGAGACCAAGCTGGAGAAGGCAGGGAGTCTGAACTCCTGTTGCAGGTCTGTCACCTGTGAAAGGAAAGAAAGCAGGAGATTTAGGTAGGAAGGGTCTCCAGCAGCTGCTCAGTTGCAGGCCTACGGGGATCTCTGGGTCAGAGTTGCCCCTTCGAAAGAGCTTCATCTCACGGGACCCCTGGCTGGAGCAGCCCCCACAAAGTGTGGCCGGTTGGCCCAAGGGGGCGGCTCAGCTATGTTGTCATGGTAGTCCCCGTCTTCTGTGTGTGCTGAACGTGGGTTGTCAGCTCTCCCTTCTGGCTCTCTATAGGCCGTTCTCAGACAGGGTCTCCGTGCTCTCTGTGGCCTTTGGTTGGCTTCTGAGTTCCTGGCCTCTTGTTGAAGGCAGCCAAACTGCTGTGTGTGACTCACCTTTCCCTGAGAGATAATGAGAGTGAAAGTTCTCCTAAGGTGAGTGAATGTGAAAGTTTAACTCTGAAGGGGATGGGAAGAGATGCTTTGCCGAAGAGATGCTCACAGGGAGATGTTTCATAAAAGCAAAGTGGGTGCAGTTTCTGGTGAGGGCCCCTGAAGGCTCCTGCCTCTTGTCTTTTCTCCCTTAAAGGCATAGGTGGACTTTTTCAGCTCATCACATTGTGGTAGAACTTTTCTTTCCTGCCGTTCTGTGGTTCATGTTCTGTTTCGTTAGTCTTCTCAATCTGGCTACCATGTCTTTCACGCGAGGGCCGCGTAGAAACAATCTGCTGGATGCATGCTTGAAAAATTCAATGTTCAGAGGATCCCATAGGTTCTATTTCACTTCCACAAGAAGTCATATGCCTATCTAGTATTTCTTTTCCCCTTTAACATGCTAGGGAACTTTACCTCAGCACAAAATAAGTTGCCAAGTTACATTGATAACCCTACTGAGAAAAGGTATAGACTTTGCAAGTCTAGTTTTCTGACCCTTCTTCAGCAATGTGTCTTTCTTTTCTCAGGCTACCTAGATGCTTAAGAAGGCATTTTCTTGTGACGTTTACATTGGCTAGAAAAAGCGATTCTTTGATTTGTAACAGAATTCTAACCCCGGACCCTCAAATCCCAACTTAACCCATTTCTGGTGACTTCTTAAAACAGTTACCTAGAAGACATCAGGAGGAAGAAAACTCTAAAGAAACCCACTTCCTGACTTTGAGTTTCACAGGCTCGCTGTCCAAGTGTGCTTCTGGGTGGCAGGCTGAGGGTGCTTAGACTGACTTCTTGGCGTTTAGCAAAGAAGCAACTGCATTCAAGTAGAGGCTGTCCCTTTAAGAGAGCAGCCGTCTCCTTCTCCCCTCTCGCCACCCCCACCCACGCTGTACTTGAACACACGCAGGTGTGAGGAGCCTCAGTGAAGAAAAACGGGTCTTTCCTCCTTAAGCTAAAGTGTGGAACAGTCTTATTCTCAGCCCAGGCAGCTTCCCCAGTGAACCTCCCTGCCAGCGAGTGCCTCCCTAAGTTGGTTCCAGGCAGGACATACTGATGGCCCCTGGAGACTTTCTGCTTTACCTTCTGTTCCAGTCCTGATGATGGACTGTGTCTCTCTGGGTCCTACACTCCAAAATGTGGGGGCTGCTGCTGAACAATTAGGTCAGCCCCATCTGATAACTAGGTGAAAGATACTGGTTGAGGAGCATGATTGATGAGGGTAAAAGTACATTGGGGAAAAGAGGATCTAAGTCTGTCTGTGGCCAAGATTTCCCCAAATCATAAATGTCTCTAATACTTTCACTTGCAAAGCAGTTTGCATCTGCTCTATCTTTCGTGCCTACCTATTTTGAATTGGAGCAAGAATTTCATCTCTAACTTTTAAGTTTTAAATGTAAGGTGTTTGCATCAACACTATTTTCTAAAAGTTACATTTTATATACTTTTACCTTCCGTGTTTTATCCTCCAAAATACTCCTTTTGCAAAGTTGCTTTATAAAACCAATGTAATTCTTGCAAGTAAAATCAAGTTTTATCTAGTGCTTTTGCTGTGTCTTTTTTTTTTTAAGATTTATTTATGCATACAAGAACTGGGGTACAGACCAGAGGTGTGGGGGGGGGTGAGAGGATTCACCAGAGACAGAGTGGGGAACAGAACAGGCAGACTGAAACACACTGCTGAGGGGAGCAGCGGGCTGGTTAGGAGAGGTCTCCTGTGCTATGTGTGGGTCAGCTCCCTGGATGGGTATAGAACTCTTGCTGCAAGTCTGAGGAGAGCTTCAGAGTGCTGCTTTAGCCCTTTGCGCCACCAAGAAGGACCCTGCTGTGTCTTTCTAAATCCCATCTTTTTTTTTTTTTTTGCCTGATCTGTAAAAGCTTGCTTTTTTAAAATACATGTTTTTATTGTTTTATTCTCTCTTTCATTCTTGTATTTTATGTCATTCAAACTGTTGTGCATGTGTACAATACTAATTTATGTATAGGGACTTACTTTATAACTCCATAAAGTAAGGAGGAACAGAGTCTACTATTTCCATTTAGGAGCTAAGAAAACTAAAGTCAAGAAGTTAAGTAAGTCGCCTGAGACCATACAGTGAATCAGGGAAGAATGGGATCAGAACTCCAGACCCTTAACTCCCTAGTTTGGTGTTCCCACGGGGATTCTCTCTTTCTCTCTCAAAATCATTTGGAAGCATACCATCTCTCAGTCCTTTACTGCCTGACTTTTTTTTTTTTTTTTAAATTACATACTTCCTTTTTAACCTTTGGCCTACTGTGTCAGAGACATGGATAAAAGCTGGACTTAATTGAATTAAGAATAGTTGTCTGTCTAACTTGCTTTGATAGATAACTACCTATTTCAACAATAAATAAAAGCAAGTGCATGAGTTACATGGCATCTTTATGTTCTGGAAGTATAATTTTCAAGCTCTTAGTAGAATGTTCTTTTGGCGATGAGAGCAATATTATACCTTATACTATTGCTGCCTTCAGTTACTAGTGGTTGATACAGGAACACATGCGTGATTCACTAAGCCAGTGTGTTGGCTCTGGAATCTTCCATATATGGATCGTGTTAGAGAGGAGATGAGGTTGTTTCAGGGTGGGGGGCGAAGAAAGAGTTTAACTCAGAAGAAATGGGAAAGACACCTACAAGCATAAAGCCAAGCCAAACTTTCAAACAGTCCTTACCTTTTCTTTTCTCTCGAAAATCTTCTCAGTACCTATATTACCAAAACACTCAGCATATGGTTGCTTGAATGATGTATCATGAAGTAGAAAACTCTGAGCTTCAGACCAGATTTGCTCTGGAGGGCACAAAACTGTGAGGTTATATTTTCTTTACTTTATCATTTAGTTTCATTTCCTAAGGACGTAATGGACATACTGAGATTTTGGAGTCCTTGGGGTGCTACTTGGACACCCCAGAGGTGAGCGCTCCTAAAGAGGAATGAAAGATAAACTGTGAACAGATGGGTCATTTCTGGATTTGAGTTTTCTGTTTTTTGCTATCATGGTTTGGCTGTGGGTAGAGACACCTGGTGGAAGGGAGGGGCCAGTTGGACCCGTTCCTCTGTTTGGGACCACCTGCCAGATGGGTGCTATTGGGGCAGAGTCAACCCTATTGCAAGGGTGATCAACCATGAGAGTTTCATAGGTTAAAATAAATGTGGTGTCCTGCCCACACTGAGGTATTTGATTTGACTATTTTAGAGTCAAGTTGAAGAGATTAGCTTCTCAAAGTAGCAAATCAGTCCCCAAAGGACAGGAGGTGTGGTCATTTGGGGTATTTTGGGGCACATGTTGATGAAACGTAGCCTGGGAGTCACCCATATTGTTTGGGTCCAAATATAGCTTAATAGAGAAACAATTGGGGGAGTTTTTAAAATCCTTCTACCATCGATTAAAGAAGGATTGTTTTAGTAATACACTGTAGTAAATGTTTAGAGAGCATCTGTCTCAGGCCTGATACCATACCTGGCACTGAGACTGTAAGGACCAACGAGATAGGCTTTCCTTGTAGTCAGGAGCTAACAACTGGAGTTACTCAACAACAAATAAGCTTTTTGATGCTTGGGGTTTGTTGATAAGGCACGGTTCCAAGCTTTGGGTTTAGCAGTGAAAGAACAAAAACTCCCTTGGTGTAAACAAAGCTCATGATGGAGTCTGCTTGAGAGTGTCTGTCTCTCACTTACCCCATCTGTAAGGAAGTCCCACTCCTTAATTAATTAATTAATTAATTAATTAACTGACTAACTAATGAACTCTTGCTGGTCAGCAAATGCAGACTTACTGTGAAATATGAAAGGCATTCTCCTAGTTCTATTTTGGAAGTCAACTCTTACGTGTTAGCCTTGCTCTGGGCCACCAGTGACAGGGTAAGAACTTTGCAATTGAACTAGAAAGGAAAGAGGGTCAAGAACAGTTCAGCCCTGAACCGGCCTTGAGCTCATTGCTCTGGAGAGTCAACTGCCAAGCCTGGAAGACGAGAAGAAGGATACCCACAGAGTGCTAAATGCAAAGGATTATTATCAGGAACATCTTATGAAGATTTTAGCCCAGCCTATTTCACTGTTTCTTTCTTCACCTCTGGACTAAGGGACAAAAAGGCAGGGTGGTTTTAATAACCAACTCTCTTTAAGCTAGATGGTCCCCGCCTGATATTTTGTCTTCTAAGGCTGTACCACATTCGAGACAGTGTGTTGTAGTAAGAACTTTCGTCTTACTCAGAAACTGAGACGAGCAAAGCAATGAGAGGAAATTCCCCACTGCAGCTGGTGAAGGAGGGCTGGGAGGGGATCACAGGGGGGTGTGGAGGCTGAGCCGCTCGGGGGTGTAGTGTGTGTGTGTGGTGCCCTCCCGCACTTCTGGGAGAGAGGCTACCTTGTGACAGGGACCCTCTGTTGTTGTGGCTCAGAGCTTCCACTTGAGAGGCATAGTTTCCCACTGATGCCACCGGATTCCTGATGTGTGACACTGGGGGCAGCATGGTGAAGGACGCCGTTGACTGACTTGGGGCCCCAGACAGGGACACCATTGTGAGTCACATTTAGTGTGTGAGCTCCCCCTTCCCATGACGGGCACTATTCTTAGTACCAGGCGCTGCTTCTGGGTCAAAGGTCACTGGGACCACAGTCCAGTTGGGTGGGTGGAAGGGGCCTGGCCCAGGGGGTGAGAAGAAGGCGCAGAGACAATGGAGGGAGTGGCTTTGCAATTCTGGGATATGTTGGAGCAAGGGCCAGGGGTGAGCCCTGGCAGGCCCGAGGGTCTGGGCAGACTTAAATTAAGCAATACAAGACATCTTCTGGGAGAGCTGGTAAGTGAGGGTCTGGCCTCACCCAGTGTTTCAACAAGTCTGGGGCATAAGAAACTTCCCAGACTCTAGATGTGGATGTTGCCAGCCAGTCTCCGTAACCAGCAGGCATTCCGACCCGAGAGCTACTCCAAACTGCGACTTCTGGGACGATTATCAAGAGCATCTTACTTAGACCTTGTCCTATTTATTTAAGTTGCTTGCTTCTTAGCCCCAGAACAAGAGGGGGAAGAAAAAGCAGGGGTACTTTAATAACTAACCCTCATTGAGCCAGATGGCAGGCTTTCCAGTTTCTAGGCAAAGGGAAGAGATTCGAAGCATGACTAACATGAGGAGGAATTTACTTGAAGTTGTGCCTTTAACTAAATGAGATGGTAGACTTGGATTTGAAACACCTGGAGGGTCATCTCTGGAGGTCCCTGATTGAAGCAAGGGTGGAATATTGCTGTGCAAACAGACTCCTCGGTGAGAGGCTACTTCACCCTGCCTGGGCACACGCCCGCCTTGAAGCCAATATTCTGTCCTGACACTGCATTTCTGGCCATGAGCAGTCAGTCACCTGTCCTTCCTGTTTCTATCACTCCCCACAACCTAAAGAGCAGCAAAAAGGTGGGACCTGGGAGGGCTCACCCTTCCTTTCATTTCATCAGTGTGGGCTGTCTGAAGAGTGAGCAGCGACTTTCAGAAAACCCTGTGAGAGTGCTGGGTGGGCCTCCAGCCCTGGGCTTCAAGAATTGGGAGGCAGGAGGCCTGAGCTGACTTCACCCCAGGGTCGATGTTCCTCCTGGGAAGCTAACCAGACCTTTCTTCCCATCCATGTGCCTGTACTTTCTGAGGCATCTGCTTTTCTTGTCTACGCCCCTTCCTTTTTGTAGAACTGAGTAAAGAGTTTGAGAAAATTGCATTCAGGGCCTAGGGCCCAGTTCCTGAATTTTTGCTGTATGTTCTTATGAAGAAAGACAATTCACAGTGAGAAAAAATAAGCCTGCAGTCAAGGACGCCCCCAGCACTAGGATGACTCCAGCATCAGATCTGCACAGAGAAAAGCTGATAGGGTGTAGGGATCCTGTGGGCCTGGCATGGCTGTTCGGGAAATGGCACCCACAGGAAAACCACAGGAGGGTTTCTCCCTCCGTGAGACTCCATGTCATTCCTACGACATGAATTGCAGTTGTCTTCTGTACTTAAGGGTTGCCCAAGGTCAAGGACAAGGGCTGTCGTGTGCTCCTGGGCCTTCCTCGCTGGCCTTGTGTGGCCTGTTCCCTACCAATGACTAGGACTTGCCTGGGAAAAAAAATACTGAAATTTCCTTCCCTTTCCTCACCTTGCTGTAATTAACCCCTACCCTCCAAAGGAATTTTTTTAAAAGATTTATTTATTTATGCATACAGAACTGGGGTACAGGCCAGAGGTGGGCATGGGGGTGAGAGACTCACCAGACACAGAGTGGGGAGCAGAACAGGCAGATCTACTGAAATATATTGCTCAGGAGAGGTCTGCTGCGCCATGTGGGTCAGCTCCCTGGTGGTGGATCGAACTCGTGCTGCAGTAACTTCAGAGAGCTTCGTAATGTGGTGCTTTAACCCACTGTGCCACCAGGGAGGGCCCCTTCCAAAGGAATTTTAAGAGAAATAGTGTGAGAGGTTTTTATGGTAAATGGAGGGAGGGAGGAATGGCAAGGTAACATGGTTTAGCAGGGATTAGAGGGGCCTGATTAACTGAGCTGGAAATGTGAGATGTAGAGGTGGACGAGGTAACTAGTGGTCAGGGTCCAGGAGAACCACTAGCTGAGATGCTCCATGGCTGGCAAGGCAGTGGGAGAGAAGTTGACTTTAAAAACCTTGTCTTGCTGGCCCTCCCTGGTGGCGCAGCGGGTTAAAGCACAGCACTGAGAAGCTAAAGCCACTTCCGCCTGAGTTCGATTCCCGCCTGCCCGGGAGGTGACCACATGGCGTGGTAGACCTCTCCTGACCCTCCTGCTGCTCCCCTCAGCAGTGTACTTCGTCAGTCTGCCTGTTCTGCTCCCTGAGCCTCTGGCCTGTTCTGTATGCACAAATAAATAAATGAATAAATGAATCTTTAACAAAAACAAATAAATAAATGAATCTTTAACAAAAACCGTGTCCTGCTATTGCATGGATCCCGACCACCAGGCAGGCCGCTTAGATGCAGCTCTAGGTTGGCCTGGCATCAGGGCAGTGTTTTACTGAGACAAGAACTGCCTCGTTTCCACCATGGCTGCTGGACTCTAAATTGAATGGCTTGGGCAGGTTACTGTGAGTCCATTTGCTCTGCTGTAAAGGGGACTAGCAAATAGGGTGGCAGTAGCATCTGCACCATGAGTTATTGTGAGGAAAAAGTGAGGTGACATTTTATAAAGCATCTAGAGTGTATGGTACATAGTGATGTACATTATAGCTCTTGTTCATATTTTTCTTTACCAAGGGTACTCTCTTTCTCTCTCACTGTGTGTGTGTGTATGTGTGTGTGTCTGTAGCTGTCTGTCTGCCTGTCCGTCCTAATCTGTGATATTAATCCAGCATTTACATAGTCTTGGTTAGATTTTTCTATGGCCATTTTACATTGTTCAGCTAAACTCTTTTATCACCAAGGTTCTCAACAGTTGCTTTTTCCTATTTCCATTTTTCCAGCAGAAAAATGATATACCATTTCTAAATAGATTTGCTTTCTTTTTAAATTTAATTTTGTAACTGGAGTAACTTTTCCCAGTGCTCTTATATAAATTTCAGGTATGTGTCATTAAAACCAGCATGTGTACCTACTATGTTGGGTTCACCCCTGAAGCCCAGTTCTGTCCTTTCTGCATCTGCCCAGTGACTTTTCAGTGGGTTCTTCACAGAATGTTACACCTGGCCCCTTATCCCTAACAAGGAGTAATGGCTGGTGACTCAAATCAACTCTCAAGAGACCTGAACATGTGTTGGAGTTGTATACTGTGTGGTTTTCTCACAGGGTAGAGATATTTCTTCAAACATTTCTGGGCTGTTTCTTCGAGTGTTAGTTTATTCTGTTGTCATTTCCCAAATTTATTTTAACTCTAGAATATGTGAGAATATGGGGAACTTTTATTCCAGGATGGGTATTTCTTGCAAGAGGGTTTTAAAAACTCTAGGGGCATTCTTAGAAGGATGAGATCGAGATAATTAATTTTCCACATTTAGCTTGGGTGGCGCTGAGGAGGATTGCTGGAAACTACCACCTACAGGAAGCAGCTGCTGAAGGAGCATTTTCTTTGCTGGCTGTGGATAACTCGGGCAGTCACTGTTCCCTCACTGTGTTGTCAGGGTTTCCTCAGGGGGGCCCTGGTGCCTGGGGTCTGACCATCCAGCCATTAGACCCAGCCCTGCCATGTTCTAACTGTGCCTTAAAGCAACTTTTCGGAGCATCTCTTTCTGTACCAAGAGGATGGACATGTGAGAGCATGTGTGCCTCACCTATAGAGAGGGGCAGGCAGTGGATTCTAGGAGCAAGTAAAATGATGCACGTGAATGTGCCTTGTGGAAATAGAAGATATAACAGTAGGTTACCCTTGTAGGTCATAAAGGGCATTTCTCTTCTAGATTGGTAGGGAACTGAAAGCCTATGAATCTCAGTTCGCTTTGAATCACACAAATTTGAAACTCAGGTTAATGATGAGACCATTGAACCCATGAAGAATTTGAGACAGTCCCCATCTGGTCTCAGACCGTGGCAGCAAATTAATTCTTTACAAGGAGATGCTGCTTCCCTTCCTTAGTCTCGGTGCTTGCCTGGGAGGTCAGGAGTTTAGTGGAGAGGAATATTATGACCAAAAGAATATTGAACTTGTATTTCCTGGGTCAGTTATCCTAGGAACTTTTCTCACTTGCAGATCAGGCTCCCTAACAGGGAGTGCTTGTGAGCTTCGCATCACGGGGTGAGTTACCTGAGTGCTGAGCACCTGTGTAATGATTTGCACGCCTTGTGTTTTCAGGCAGTGGACCAATCCAGCTGTGGCAGTTTCTTCTGGAATTACTCACTGATAAGTCCTGTCAGTCTTTCATCAGCTGGACAGGAGATGGCTGGGAATTCAAGCTCTCTGACCCAGATGAGGTAAGCCGTGTGTGACTCCAAGGGACCCTGGAGGGAAGATGAGGGAGAATGCTGGATGGGGAGCTTGTGGGTCTGGGTGACATTTTCTAGGACCTGAACTCCAGCACTGCCACTTGCTACTTGCCTGATTCAGAGTGACCAAGTAGCATGTCTGAGCCTCAGTTTTATCATTGGAAAATAGAGAAAATGTCTATGTTGCCTACTTGTTTTCTGGAACTAACTGGCAGGGCACCTGAAGGCCTCACACATAGTAGGCCCCCTATAAATAGGCATTGCTCTCTCTGCCTTGGCCTCTCCTGCTGCCTTGACTCTGAATCTGAGTGGGGCCCTCCAATTCAACTGGCCTTGGAGGGTTAGTATGATTGCTCATTCATTCACTCTTACTGCACAATGGTCATTGAGTGGTAATTTGGTATCTTGCTCATTTCTGAGGGTAAATTAGATGAGCAAGGGAGACAGCATCTCTGTTCTGGTAGACACGAGAAGAAGACCTTGTGCCCCGGAACAGAATGAAGAAGCATCCTGTGATGAAAGGCATGTCTGATGGAGCTCAGGACCACGCCAGCCCCTCACTGTGGATTTCCTAATTTCAAAAGAAGGACGTTCTACTGGTTCCTAATGTTATAGGGAAAAGAGAGGGTAGAGAGTGGTGCTTTTCTTTATTTTCAGTGTCACTCCATTCCATAAAAAATTAGAGGCTGTGTTTTCAACAACATAAAGAATCAACTTGACTGCCCTTCCTGCCCAACTCTTGAAAAGTAGAATCCAGAATATAGGTCAGAAAAATATCTTCCAAGCATATGAATCTCATTTTCCATCTCACCTGTACATTTGGGATCCCTATGAGTGGGCATAGAATAAACATGTGTTGTTGGGTTCTTCTGTAGTATTTAGCCTTTCCTTACCTTTTGCCCCTTTTAAAAAAAATTTCAGGTGGCCAGGAGATGGGGAAAGAGGAAAAACAAACCCAAGATGAATTATGAGAAACTGAGCCGTGGCCTACGCTACTATTATGACAAAAACATCATCCACAAGACAGCGGGTAAACGCTATGTGTACCGCTTCGTGTGTGACCTGCAGAGCCTCCTGGGATACACACCTGAGGAGCTGCACGCCATGCTGGACGTCAAGCCCGATGCCGACGAGTGACAGACACCCAGGGGTCAGGGAAACTCTGCTGATACATTTCAGAGAACAGCCACAGCGTTCAGACTCTTAATTTTTAAATGTTATTCTATTTTTAATTTTTCAGAACTCATTTTTACATTCAGGGGTGGGAGCTAAGTGAGCTGCAGCTATAATCAAGTGTGCTCAGTTGTAAAAGGAAAACGAGGATTTGTGGGGTGGGTGGAGCAAGAAATTCTGGAGCAAATTTTCAGGAGAGAGAGAAGGGGGTGGTCTTAGAGCCCAAAAGAATCTGGCTTAAGGGAGGAGGAGACTAACGTGGTCATTAAGTTTTTAAAAATCATCCATGCTTTTGAGTTATGGACCTATGAGCAAAAGGAATTTACGCATCAGGAGTCTTTAAGACTGATGAGAGACGGTTAATTTGCTTTTGTTTCTAGGTCTGGTAAGGACGAAAAGAGGGAGGTGGGATAAAACATTGTGTCTGGGGGATGCACTAGAAACCAAGGACCTTTTTACTCTACTTTCCAAAATGGACTTCAGTGGGGAGGGGCCAAAACGGTTTTTGTGTTAAAATTTATTTTATTAAATTTTGTGCCAGTATTTTTTTTTTCTTAAAAATCGTCTTAAGCTCTAAGGTGGTCTCAGTATTGTATCATGCAAGCTTGTTTTATTTGCCGGCTGAGGATTCTGTCACAGTGAAAGAAACTGTTTATATAGACCCCACTGGAAATGCAAAGCGCTGTCACGGAGATTGGGGATCCCAAATTCATGTGACATCTATATGAAGGAAAAAAAAAAAAAACAATGCTGACTTGGGTACATGGGAACTGCACATGTGAATTTCTTCTATAATTTTTTAAATATTGTGATTGCGCCCCTCTACTTATTTGTCACCAGTGGATTATCAGGGTGTGGGCTTAACATTGAGCTAAGAAGCATTACGTCTTTGAACTGAATGTATTTTTCAGCCTTGGTTTTGGACCACAGTCAATGTAGGAGCACTGTTGAAGTTCCAGAGAGGGAGTCAAAGGAGGAAGATGGGTTTGGTTCTTTATTGGTTCTTTATTGTAATGTATATGGCTTGGAGACACAAGCTGTATGCTTGGGCATTACCATCCTCAGAAATAAGTCCCAAATGCATGTCATTCCAGATATTCCACACTTTCTCCTATACTTCTTATTTTCCTGGCACCCCCACATTTATTGCTTTCCACCACTCTGTTTTCAGTAGAGAGAAGTGTGCAGCTTTCTGATTGGTGAGAAAAAGAATAACTGCTGATGTGACATGAATTGAAGAGTGTGTGATGAAGCCATTTGGACTTGCAGGGTTTGGGGAGCAATGGAAACAGGGAGTGTATAAGTAAAATGTGGTTTTCCTATCCATAGGAGAAGTGCAGGACTTTCCTTTGAAGAACTAAGCCAGCTAAGTGGGTTGTTACGTGAGACTGTGTATGCAAAGGGTATAGTGTTGTTGCAATTATGGGCCTCATGCTTGATGTGCGATCTTATCACAGGGAGAGTGCAGATTGATAACTGCAGAAGAGAGGAATGGCTTGCAGGCAAAAGAAACCTAAAAGGGAACAAAGTAAGGTGGTCCATGAGATTTGACTATAATTTTAGTCCCCCCAAAGTTTAAACAGACATCGTCATTGGTGGCCGTCATCTTCCTGCTGGTTGTGATGGTGATCTGAAAATGGGTTATGGGGGAAAACACCATCTACTAGTGAGGAAAAGTGCCTAATACAGTCAGGAACACCCCCCCCCCCCCCGGTCCCCATTATGAGTATGCTTGACTGGGAAGATGAGAATGAGAGGGTGGCTTTAAGGACTTTTGTGAGAGAGGTTAGGTATTTAAAATAGCCTTCTCAGGGCTGGGCTTTCTTGGGCTCCTGCTCAAAAGCTGGAGTACTAACTACCTTCTAGCTTTATCTTCAAGAAAGTGGGTTGTGTCCTTCCAGGTCTTCTTACAGATCCTGAATTGCCAGGAACTTGGTTGGCTCTGTGATCAGAGTTTCCTCATACTGATGAATTGGAGTGTCCACTTGGAAAGCGAAAGCAGAACTACCCCAGCAGTGTGTTTTGACCTTTCAGATGCAGGTGCCTTAACGAAGCTCTCAGAATATTTTAGGAGCAGCTCAGGGAGTGGTCGGTGGAACTGTTTGGACTACGTAGTTTTCTCTTAGATTATGTGATCTTTTTTGGGCACTGGGAAAGATGTGTGTGTGTGTGTGTGTGCGTGCGCGTGCGTGTGTTTGTGTGTGTGTACAGACATGCAGAACTTCAGCTGATAGCATACCTGAATTTTCTAAAGTCTTTCCACATTTCAGTAGGGGTTGAGAGTAGAATTTAGGCCGGACATCGCCATTGCTTGCTTTTGCAACCAGGCATACAACCGCTTTCTCAGCTCATCCACCTTCCCCCATTCAGTTTATGCCGAAAACTCCCCTTGTGTGAGTCTGTTTCCTGCAGTAATTCCACAGCAGATAAATATAAGAAAGTGCCTCCAGATGCGCCTCAGCCCGCTGTTTGCTAAGATGCCCTTACTCTCTAGGTCCACAATTTTCAGTATTTGTAGGTAATGTATTAATGAAGACAGCTTTGTCATTTCTGGCCAGATGCTTTTTTCTCCTTCTGTCCAAAGGCCAGAGACCATCCCAGGAAGAGTGGTGGGTGGTTTATACACTGGAAATGTAGCAGAATTGTTGCATTTATGCTTTTAAAAACACATGTTAACTTCAGAGGAAGGATGGGCAAATCTGGCTTAGCTGGGTGAAACCCTTATTATCCTGGAGATGCCTTAACCCATGTGGGTTTTGGCTGTAGGGTTCAGAGGCACTCTTTGCTTCCCGCCTCCATTCCGGGGAGGGCCTTCCCTACACAGAGCCTTGATTTTGTGGCTGTGGGGATTGGAGGTAGCATTCAAAGATCAGATGTGCTTTTCCTCCCTTTGGAGATCAACACTCTGGGTTTTAGAGCATTAACCTGCCTAATCTTCATGGTGAAAAGCACACCTTTTCTATACTAGTCATGCTGTGCATGCTGCTTTCTCGTTGGGGTCTATATAAATGTGTTGAACTCTTCTCTACATTCCAAAGACGTTTCAAGGAACCATAAGTATATGTATACATATACATATATAAATATATATTAAAAGGAAATTATCAGGAATACTGCCTCAGTTATTGAACTTTTTTTAAGAATACTTTTTTTTTAAGCTGAGAAGTACAGGGGTTAAAAAAAAAGATGTTATATTGTGTTTGACTATTTTCCAACTTGTATTTTCATATAATTTATATTTTTTAAAAGCTGAAATTTTAAAAGCGAGATGAAAAAAGGAAAAGCAGGTGCTTTTTAAAAAAAAATCAGAACTGAGGTAGCTTAGAGATGTAGCGATGTAAGTGTCTATATGTTTTTTTTTAATGCAAAAAGAATTTCTTACAGGGGAGTTTTTTGTTTGTTTATTTTAGTAGCTGATGCTGGCACATCATTTTGCTGGAGAGTTTTTTATATACTGTAGCCTGATTTCATATTGTATTTTAAACTGTGTGAGATTAAAAACAAAGAAATTCTTCATAATGATGCGGGTTGGACTCAGTTTTTTCTTGTCTGGTTCATGTGTGAACACAGGACACAGGCCAAGCAGAGACAGGCGCTTGAGGAAATGCAGCTTCTTCTGGTTCATCTCACTGACCCTGGATCATTTCAGATGTGGGTAAAGTGAGATCCACACTAGGAATACGGGGGTTAAGGGTTATAATCTGACATCCCCATTATTGGGTAGATGGTGTCATCCTTGGGGGAATGCCCCTGGCTTTGTTACCTCACCTTGTCTATGTCTGAAGGATTAATGGCCCCATGAAGACAATTTCTAATGACTCAGCAGATCAACATTTGATTGCAGCTAGGTAAAATTCTTTCTGTTGATACAAACAGTTGAGCTTTAGTTGATACCCTGGACAGAAACACTATGTTCCAGACCAATTTGGACCCATCACATTTAGCACCTTGGTCCCAACTCTTGCATTGGGGCAGCAAATGAGGAATGATCATATATGTCAGAACCCCCAGCAGCCAATGTCAGGAAGAAAAATGTCATTTTTAAGTGCTTTGGGGAGGAGCGCTTAAGAACACATACTGAGTGGTGCTTTTCTCTTGTTGAAATTGTAGAAGGTGGATGTTTTTAATTAACACCAGCATTTGCAACATGAATCCTAACTCACAGCTGGAAAGAGAATTTTTGCTGAATTGTTCACAAAGAGAGCTCTGTTTTTGGAAAAAAAACTGTTTCTTCAGGCCTAGAACTTGAGGTTTGCTGAGTGCACGTTAAACACTGACTGTGTGGTCTGGTGGTCAGGGAGCCCGGCTGACCAGAGCAGGGCTCTGAGTCCTGCGTCCCCTCCAGGCACGAGCACTGACTGGAACCTTTGGGAAGATGACTTGAGGTCCAGCTATGTTTCAGTCTTCAGCTGCAAACCTGGGCAAAGCCACAACTCCTGAGCCAACCTGAGGCCACATCTGAGCTATGCTCCCCCTGAATAAACAGCACACAGAGAATAGGTTTCTGCCTCAGTCAAGGATTTGGTCAGAGAGCTTTCTTGCAGTGCCAAGGCACTGCTGTTCTCCAAAAGTATCTGATTTAATGCTGACCAGGTTAAAAGAATCAAGATAGGCTGCATTGAAATTAGCGTAAACCTCTGCTTCTCAAACTAGGATGTAGAGTTTAGATGGGGACTCAGAGAGTGGGCTTTGGCAATGTCTCGCCATACTGTTGAGGCCGCCATGTTGAAGTCCAGGTGACGGGAGCTGTGGGGTGTACAGTATCTTCTACAACAATTGCAGGATTTTGGGGATAAGGGAGATTGAGGCTAGAAGGAAACTTGGGGGAAAAGAATCTGGTGGTCAAAAATCTATAGCTTGACAAATTTTGAGAGAAGTCAAGTGCCAAATGGTGGTCTGGCTCATCACTGCCAGGGTCCTGGCTCCCACCGTTGCTCTCCTGTGAAAACAGGAATTGGGCCCTCCCTTGGGGCACAACAGGTTAAAGCACAGCACTGTGAAGCTATGCACAGCCACTGCAACATGATTTCGATTCCCAACTAGGGAACTGACTGACACAGCAGTCCTGCTAGCTGCTCCCCTCAGGAGTGTATCTGCCTGTTCTGCTCCCCACTCTGTCGCTGGTGGATCCTCTCCCC
>NW_004567126.1:11994557-12028041 GCF_000260355.1 Condylura cristata
CCCCCCCCCCAACCGTACCTCTGGCCTATACCTCAGTTATTGTATGCATAATCTTTTTTTAATTTAATTTAATTTTTTTTTACGATTTATTTATTTGTACATACAGAACTGGGGTACAGGCCAGAGGCTCAGAGGCGGTGAGAGGCTTCACCAGAGACAAAATGGGGAGCAGAACAGGCAGATGATCAAAGTACACTGCTGAGGGGAGCAGCGGGTGGGTCAGGAGAGATCTGCCGCGCCATGTAGTCACCTCCGGGGCCGGCGGGAATCGAACTCATGCGGAAGTGGCTTTTAGTTTCTCAGTGCAGTGCTTTAACCCGCTGCACCACCAGGGAGGGCCGCATAACAGGCAGATGATCAAAGTACACTGCTGAGGGGAGCAGCGGGTGGGTCAGGAGAGATCTGCCGCGCCATGTAGTCACCTCCAGGGCCGGCGGGAATCGAACTCATGCGGAAGTGGCTTTTAGTTTCTCAGTGCAGTGCTTTAACCCGCTGCACCACCAGGGAGGGCCGCATAATCTTTGAGAATTAATACATAAAACAAGAAAAAGAACAAACAAAATACCCTCCACCACCCCACCCGGGTACTCCTTTCACTTTTTTTTACCTCAGTTACTCCGGTAACTCATGCAAAGATTACCTGCTCGTTTATTTTTATTTTGCTTTGTTCGTCCATTTGCTTTGTTTCCTTATGTTACTCATATATGTGAAATCCATCTTCCTGGTTAATCCCCTCCAGCTCTTTCTATTTCATGGCCAGTGGTGAAACTTTAGCTTTTCCTATGGCTGAATATTGCACAGTGTATGTCGAAGTGTAACTTTTTAAATCTAAATTGGAGGAAGGTTGTGTTTTGTGCTTTGGGCAAAATGAGGCAGGCTGTGATGACCAGTGGTTCACAGGTACTGGCCGGGGCTGGCCTATGCCACCCATTTCAAGTTGTGAGCCTTCCTAGTTTTAGGGCTCACCATAGTGACGTGCAGCATACACCCATGGACACTGAGTGGAAGCCACCTCCGCCAGGTGAGGGTGCACCTCCTGTTTGGCCCGATAGATCAGCCCTATACATTCACAGTCCTGCCTGGTCCCTGTAGAATTGGAGTCTGTGACCCCTATTGAGCTATGTCTACATTCCGTGTTTCCTTGGCATGACATTCATTTTATTCCAGAACCTACAGTGGAAATGAGTACAAGGGATCATGAGGTTCATCAGAACCATCTGACGGAGCCCTTGTTTCCATTACTCCATGTTGCCTCCCAAGAACTATGAAAATTCTTTCTGATGATGCCGGCTCATGGCACTGGTTACAGGAGGTACAATTCATACACCAAATATGGGACAAGGACAGTCTTTTTTTTTCAGGAAAGAAGCTTCCCCACTTTCAGGATGCTTCTAACCTCTGATTCTCCCCCATGGTTGCTCTTGGGAAGGTTTTGTGGTGCAGTTGCAGTCATACAGAGAACGTTCTCTAGTTCAGATATAGAGGCACTTGGCTTTCAGAGAAGCTGCCCCAGGACCTGGTCCAGGCCATTTTATGGGACATTGGGATCCTTCCCTGCTATGAGAATCATGACCTAAGAACAATAACAGAACAGAGAAAGGTACTTTCCCATCACCTCTTGCAAAGAGGCAGAGAGATTTATGGCATCTGATAACAGCCAGTGCTGATCAGCTGGTGAAAATTTGAAAAGGCCCCAAGTTAAGAAAAATATTATTGAGAATTTAAAACTGCAAATTAGGGAGTGAGCTGGCTTTGGACTCTCTGCCTATTGGTCAGTTTCATTTCCTGTTTCACTTAATGTTCCAGTCCCTTTTTCCATTTTCCTGGGAAAATATTTCTAAGCTGGGAAAGCTGCTCTCATCCAGTTGCCTGGTGTATCTCCATGTGCTGACGCCCAGAGTCGAGATAGTGATGATCATCTGCCCATAGCAACACTAGAAAATCAACAGTGGCCGGGTCTCATGACATACAATGCAACCCTCAAGGCCCTTTGGGGCTGACAGTCTTGTCTCTAATCTCTCACTCCTGCCATTCAGGCTCTAGCGCTCTTTCAGCCACAGCGTGTTTACAGAGCTTTGAAGCCCGGTCAGTCTGTTCATTGCGTGGCTGTGATGTTGAGGAGCAAGATGGTTCTCAGCAGCCACTTGGGGGAATTACTGAGGGTCAAGAGATAGCTGTGACCTCCTCCCTGTCCACCCCAGGTTGTTAACTTGCACCACTGGCCATGGCAGCAGCCAGCTCTTTTTGACCATCCTTCAGGCAAATCTTGAAATTTCAACCATGAATCTTCCTATGCTCTTTAAAAACATATCTCCCCATAGATGTGCCTGGAAATAGTGACTCAAAGAGTTACCATCCATCTTCCCGGGGCTGGAAAATTGGTGAGGACTACTGGCTTTCATCCAGGATTGCCTTTTTGAGGCAAGCATATTCCAAATGTGAGGGGAGATGGAACTAAGAACTGCCAAAAAGTTTTGGGAGGCGGGTAGTATTCGTAACTGGTCATAATGCATATGGATCTCCGGGAATGGGCAAGTCCATCCAAGAGATGGACTTGGCTATCCTCTCTTGCTTAATCTGCCTCTCAGACCAATTTTGGATTGCTCGTGGACACTGGACCCAGAACTAAGGACACCATAAGGGAAAAGATAAGCACTTTTCCCTTGACTCTGCTTTTAGTAACTAAGATATAGACAAGGGAAAATTACTCTTCACTGTAATAATAGTATGGTTCTGCTCCCAGAGGAATGCCTAAGCTGGAAGACTGTCTGTCTCCAAGGTGAGTAGCAGTTAGCTAAGTGGCGAGTGAAAGAAGCTCAGTTTGAGCCCTAGACATGAACAGGACTTGAATGGAGAAATGGTAAGTTGGTTGTGGAGGCAGAGCACAGGGTGAAAAGGAACAGTGCTCTGGGGCTAAGAGAGGAGAATGACTCAGACTTGTGGGTAATGTCTGAGAAGAGAAGGTGGAGCCCTGAGGACCTTCCAGTGGGTGACGTCACATGGTCTGACATGTGCTTAGCAAAATCATTCTGGCTGTTAAACAGAACGGAATAAGAGGGAACAGAAAGGCAGGGAGACTACCTGGAGAAGGGTTCCATTGGTTTTGAGGGGTGTTTTCTGAGAGAGTGAGCTGTGAACAGGTCAGAAAGGTGCTCAGTCTGGTGGGTCCCTGAACTAGGACCAGGACTTTGGGTGTTCTGGCAACATGACCATCATAATCCTTCTTGGTCCCAACTTCACAAGAGCTCAGATTTCAGAACTAGAGAGAAGCTTAGAGAGATAAAATCCAGTTCCCTCATTGTAAAGATAAAGAGTTTAAGGTAAGAGGGTTTAGGTGACTTGTCTGAGCTCACATTGCTACTGGTGACTCAAGGCCAGTTGTACTATCAGATGAGGCTCAAAGGCTTATCACCTCCAAAGGGGAGCAAGAAATAGGTCTATCTCTTCCTTTTCTTCCCCCTTCCTTTGGTTCTTCCAATCCTTCCTTCCTCTGGGACAAAGTAAGTTTACAAGTGGATGTGACAGCTCTCCCTGTATGACTGTCTTTTCTCATCAGGGAGCTAATCTTTCCCTAGAGTCCTGGGCACCTGCTTCCACCCCAGCTGTAATTGGAAGGGAAAGAGAAGGTCATTTCTCTGCTCCACCTGCCTGCTCCTCAGCTTCCTGATGGTTTCTGAGCCCCGCTTATTGAGGGACTCTGAATAGTAGCCCCAGAATCCACTTGGAGACACAGGAAACAGGCTGGGTCTGCTTGAGCAGGATTGTTACAGATTCCATTTCCAACTCAGCATTTCTTGCCATCTTGTATCTTAGTCTCACATCCCATGTCCTGGACTAGTAATTTTCTGCCTTTCTTCTTTTTCTTCTTCTTTTTTTATATCTTCCTATTAGTCAAGAACTTTCTGATACTTCCTCCTTCCTCATCAACTTTCTTTATTCTCTATCTTTAGTTCCTCTCTGTCTCTCATCACTTATATTCCTGGAGAAGAAATTTAAAGGGAAAAGTGAACGTTTTTAACACCTGGCCCTGTGACTTTGAGCTATGTAACCTTGGGCAAGTTGTTCCCTGTGAGCCTCAATTTCTTCATCTGTGAAATGGGAACAATAATTCCAACCTCACAGGTTGTTATGGTGATTGTTAATTCATACCCATTTGTGCTTGATATAGGAAGTGCTACGTAAGTGGGAGAATTCATAAACCGGAAGCTACAGCTCAGTAAAATCCTCTCCCTTCTTTAGGAACCAACCTGGATTCCTCTGGCCAGCAAAGATCCCATTTAGAGCATCCTGGGCCAGTCTGCAGAGCTTTCTGAAGAAAGAGACGTGTCTGTTCCCTACCCTCCCAGTCCTTGGCCAGGGCCCTGGGTGCCAAGGCCTCCCTGCCACTGTGGCCCTGCCCACTGTCACAGCTGCAGGTGGGCAGAGGGCTGGCTCCATGCACGGAAAGGCGAATGCTATTCCGGCCAGCTCCAGGACTCAGCATTTTCCACTACTCCTTGCTCTGTTTGCTTTCCTCCCTGGGCTCCCCCTGCTGAGTGGGGACTTCTGAATGACGTCCAACAGCAATGTTAGGCCTGCCCAAGTCCTCTCCCACTACGAGCTCCAAGCTCTCCTCTTGTCTCCTCCTGTTGGCTGGCTGAGGGAAGTGGGCCCTGCTGGCCTGTGCAGCAAGCACTCACACAAAGTGCCATTGTTTGGGGCTGGTCTGTGGGAGACAAATGAAGGATTTCAAAATCAGCGGCAAGTTATTTTTATCCAAGAAGGGCTAAAATGCCTTTATTTTCCATCTTGGAAAACAAACCTTAAGGGATAGCTGTACTGCAGAGTGTTTTCATTTACTCTGGTATTCAGCATTTACAAAGGAGGCTTCTGAGACCTGGACTCCCAGAGCGCAGGATCTAGAGAATTGGGCTGTGGTAGCTGACAGCCCCTGCTAGGACAGAGGCCTGCTTGGGATGGCCCAGACCTGCTGCTGGGCAGCCTTCAAGCCCTCCCACTTTTGTCTGGCCCTGTTCTCAATGCTGCCTTTGGTTGCCCAGAATCGTTCCTTCTCCTTTCACTCACCACTGATGCTGGACTTCTTCACCGGCTACTTTCTTATCCAAACCCTTAGCCTCAGATTAGGAGGGTCACCTCAGCTTTGCTCTAGGGCAGGGGTCTCCTCAGGGGGCCGTGTCCACCCTAGGGATAACACAGAATGAGAAGTGGGATCGTGGGAGGAAACCAGTTGAACTTTTGTTTAAGTTGCAGTTATAATCAGGAGACGACATTATATTTGGTTGAGGTGTACAGCGACAAGGGTTGCCGTGGGCTTGCAGAACCGATGACCCCCACAATGTCTATTTCCCTTGTACGCAAATTTTTGAATTTGCAACACAACCTTATTGTGGTGGAGCCCATGTTGTACTCTGTATCCCATGCCTGACTTATGTTATGGCTGGAATGGCTACCTCCTGATCCCCTTCATCTTCTGGTGATTGTTTTTCTTTAGATTCACATATCAATGAAGTGTTAGGGTATATGTCTTCCCTTAGAAGTTCTCTTCATATATATTTTTAGTCTAAAAATAGGAAATATATGTTTACTTACTAATATTGAATATAGATCCCTGCCTTTCCTTGGATCACTTGCGTGTAGTCTGAACACTGTGAAGACAGTGGGGTTAAGCAATGTGAAGGGTGTCTACCCTGGGCTCGTATTTCTCTTTTGCTTTTAGTATGCGAGAGTGTTTGAAGGTCTACGTATATATGATGAGTAGCTTTACAAGCCAGATTACCTAATTTTAACCAAATAACCTTCGCAAGATGAGCAACGAATTAGAGATGTTTCCTGTAATACAACTAGATCATAGACAATAAGAATAATGCAGGCACATGAAGGCAGGGGAAAACCTGATTACTTCTATTCCTGGAAAAAAAATTATTTGTCAGGCATATATTGAGGTTAAAACAACTTTGATTTCATTAGATTTGGCCAAAAATTTTTCTTAAATTATCAGCACTAGATTGAAAATAGATTCACACTTGTTGCTGCTAATGACTACTAGTGCCCTGGGGAATTACCCATCAGTATTGATAGACATGAGCTACTACATACACAAATATGCATAATATTTATGGTAGTGCTTTAAGATAATTACTGAGGCAATATAGGTCAGAGAAATTTCTCAATGACTGCTCTCCAGGAATAGCTGCGTGTGCCAGCAAGATTTCCACTTCTGGTGGAGAAAACTCAGTATTTGCAATCAGTTAAAGCCAAAGTTTAAGTTCGGACTTCTCCACTTCATGAACGATGTGACCTTGGGATGACATGTAGTTTCTCTGAACATCAGTTTCCATAAAATCAGTATGATCCCAGTATACTTACTTCACAGGCCTATTTGGGGACATAATAATTCATGGATGTGCACAAAACAACCTTTTACATACAGTAAATGCTCCAGAAAGACCGTGCTTACTCCTTCGCACCTTACTTTTGCTGGAAACTAAGGAAGATCAGAGAGTTCAAGATGAAGTTCATTCACTATCTCTACAGAACCATCTATAGTTCTTCAAGGAAATTTACTTGTGGCTGAGAAAACTGTTTTCAACACAGACAGGTTGTTTGACTCTGAGAGGAGAGTCAAGTTAGTGTATGTTTAAAAGCCACTTGAGGACCTTCCTGGTGTCTTCCTAACATGAGTGCAATAAATGGCTGTACATTGATTTTAGTCCAGTTCCCAACAGGCGATTTTCCCTCTTTGTGCCAGAAGGTGTAACACAGCAGAGCCCCCACTGGCAGCAATGAACCCCCATGATGAAATCAGCCAAAGGTCTCAGAAGTGAATAAGCCATGGAAATTAGGGAGCTCCCGTTGCACCTGGGGCCTGGTCTTTGGCGGAAGCTTTGACTTCGCCCTGCTTATTATAAAAGAGGCAGTGTCATGACCCTCCCTGGTGGCGCAGCGGGTTAAAGCACAGCACTAAGAAGCTTAAGCCACTAACGCATGAGTTCGATTCCCGCCTGCCCGGAGGTGACCACATGGCGTGGCAGACCTCTCCTGACCCGCCCGCTGTGTACTCCCCTCAGCAGTGTACTTCATCGATCTGCCTGTTCTGCTCCCCATTCTGTCTCTGGTGAATCCTCTCACCCTCCGCATCTCTGGCCTGTACCCCAGTTCTATATGAATAAATAAATAAATCTTAAAAAAAAAAAAAAAAAGAGGCAGTGGTAGGAGTTGCTGGCATAGGGACTGGAGAGTGAGATTCAGTTTTCTGGTTCCCATTTTACACACCAGAGAATGAAGGCTGGTGAAGCCATCAGAGCAGAAGAGTCATAATCTTCTCTACAAACACATTATAACATAACATATTATTTATAACTTGCTCAAACTACAATTTAGATGGTCTCATTCAAGTTGTGTCTAGTTAAAAGACTTGTTTGCTCATATGAGGAATCCCTTACCCTCTAGATCCCAATTCTAAACAGAGCTTTAGGCTCAAGTTGTCATCCCATACCCCCTGCCTCTTAGCAACTGGACTTGGGAGAACTTTCTGGGAGTCGGACACTCCCTTTTAAGCGTAAAGAAAATGATGAATGAATGGTTTCGTTCTAAGCTAGGAGATGCAAGGGAAAGCAAATGAGGTTAAAGCCCAGCATACAAAATATGCTGAAGAGATTGAAAGACATTCATTTCATAGACAACCTCCAAGAAAATGTAGAGCTAGGAAGGAAGCTGCTCTGGTCCTCTGATCTGTGGTAACATCAAGGGTGTGGTCTCTGTAGTCCATTCCAGACAGGTGACCAACTTGTGAGTCAGGCTAGGCTGGGGAGGAGATAACTGATAGGAAGAATACGCCCATTCCAGTAACCTGACAGCCTTGACCCTTGGCCTTTGAGTTGCTTCTCATCTGGGGACAAAACAGTCTTTGTCCTTATAAGCCTTCCTGCTCCCACCTGCTGCCACACAGGGCCCTAGCTACCTTGGGTTTTCTCTGAGCCACCCAATTTCTCCTTGTTTCAGCACAGACTTCCTTGAGTTTCAGATTAATTATTCATGATTTGGGACTTTGTCTTTTAAAGAGAGAAATCCCAGAGCCCAGCGGGGCAATTCCTAAGCCTGTAGACAGTCATATATTTCTGAAGCATTTCCATTCTGCTAAATAGTCTTACTCTCTCTCTCTGTCTCTCTCTCTCTAAATTAAAACATGAAGTCAGAAATAGGCAGTCTAAAATCAAGTCTGGGGAGATTTGACATATAACAACCTGTCTGAATCACCAATTTCTCTTTTGTAAATGCCTACTTTATTGAATTGTTATGTTGATCAAATGGAATAATGCAATTAGGTATTTTTTTTAAAGGACCTGATACATAGCAGATGTCCTGAAAATGTTTCTTTTCCTTCATTTGTCCTACAAGGTACAGAATCTTCCCCAAATACATCCATTCATTTTAAATGTTAGCTTTATGTACTTTTTAAATAAGATTATGTATTTTTTGAAACCTAAGACAAAAGTATTCAGAAGATAAGAAATCATATAACTTACTGTTGACCTATTGCTATAAATTTCTTCAGAATTTATACATATGCACATATATTTGATACTAAACATGCCTTTTTCATGCAGGTAAATTTAAGTACAATGATATGCACAGTTCTTAATTATTCAAGTTGACATCTGTGTAAGTGACATCCCAAAAGTTCTCACAACTACTACTACAGGTAATTACTATTCTAATTTCTTTTATCATAGGTTAGGTTGCCAATTATTTACATTTCATATTTCAGGGGGTATTGGATAGAATAGTGAGAAAGGTTTTGCATGAGTTATGAAACAAAATTAACCTCAGACTAAATGCTGTTCTCCTCTTGCTGAGAAAGCTTAAAAGCAAGACTCAAAAGAATTAAATTACTACAAATTTTAATTTAGCTCAGGAATATTTTTAGGAATACAAAAATATTGAACAAATCAGTGTCTGGCATCCAATAAAAGAATTACTAGGCATACAAGAAGTAGGGAATTATGGCCCAGAAAGAGGGGAAAAATTAGTTAGTTGAAAATTTCCCAGAAATAACACAGGTAGTAAAATTAGTGCACAAGCACATTTAATGAGAGTAACAATTTCACATATTAAAATAGCTGTAGGAAAAAATGGACATTCTAAGTCAAGATGGTGGGATGTCACGAGCCAAACTTTTACTGATAAAAGTTATAAAGCCTGAATGATAAACTTGATGGGATTGATGACAGATTAAATACTGCAGAAGAAAGAGTAATAAAAAGCAGAAAACTTATAGGTAACTAGGGAGACAGACAGCTTACATACAGAAGGTAAAACAAAAGAATAACAGTAGCTCCCTCATCAGAAACAATCAAGCAAGAAGACAGTGCACAACACCTGTAAAGGAGCTAAAGAAAAAAGTCAACTTAGAGCCCTATACCCTGTGAAAATATCTTTCCAAAACAAAGATCTTTTCAGATATAAAATATTGAAAGATTTTATTATCAAGAAAATTACTCTGTAAGAAATGATAAATTCTCAAGAGCAGACATTAAAAGAAAAATGTTTGTAATTCTGAATGATGATAGGAGTTAACCAGACTTACAGTGGTGAACATTTCATGATATGTATAACTGTTAAATCAAAATAAAAATAAAAGCAATTAAAAAGGAAATCACAAACGGTAAGCAGATGGAAATTAGAGTAAATACAATAGAATTAAAAGCTTTCCAAATAGCAACTATAGGAGGAAACATAAAATGTGTTTTACTGTTATTTAAATCTCTTCTGAAGGAATATTAATTATTTATAGCATACCTAGGAGCATTGTAACACAGAGTTTATTGCATATGCAGAAATGAAATGTATGACAACAGTAGTTCAGGGGACAGGGAATAGAATTCATAGTTGTTTCAATCTATGGAAAGTGTCATCATATTACTTGAAGAATGACTGTGAGAAGTTAAAGGCATATTTCTCAATCAACCACTAGAGTAATGTAGCAAAGTGGATAAAGTGGAGTAATAAAACAAATAAGAATTTAATAGATGGCCCTCCCTGGTGGTGCAGGGGGTTAAAGCACAGCACTTAGAAAACTAAAGCTACTTCCACATGAGTTCGATCCCCGCCTGCCCCGGAGGTGACCACATGGCGCGGCAGACCTCTCCTGACCCGCTCGCTGCTCCCCTCAGCAGTGTACTTCGCTGATCTGCCTGTTCTGCTCCCCATTCTGTCTCTGGTGAATCCTCTCACCCTCCGCATCTCTGGCCTGTACCCCAGTTCTATATGAATAAATAAATAAAATTTAAAAAAAAGAATTTAATAGGAAAGGAAGCACAAAGAGAGTAACAAGAACAAAAGCAGACGGATAAGTAGAAATTTACCAGCCTGGTAAATTTAAAACCAACCACATACACAATCACATTAAATAGAAATAGTTTACCCCAATTAAAAGTCAGAGATGCCAGAGTGATAAAAAGAAAGATCAAACTATACATTAAGAAATATACTTAAAAAATAAACAGGTTAAAATGAAAAATGATCGACTAGTCAAAAAATAAAGCCAGAATGATCATATTATTATCAATAACCAGGGGCAAAGTGGTCATTTAGTAATGATAAAGTGGTTAATTAACCAGGATCATATAACAATCTTAAATGTTTATATTTCTGATACCTGTGTTTCATTTTATATGGGGAAAAAACAGATAAACTGAGAGAAGAAATAAAAAATCCACATTTACAGTCAGAGATCTAAGTAATGGATAGAAAATATCGATCAATAGTATTGGGCCTCCCTATTGGCCTAGGGGTTAAGTCTCAGCATTTTCACCTTTATAGCCTGAGTTCAATCCCTGGCCAGGGAGGTGACCTACATGGCACAGCAGACCTCTCCTGTCTTGCTCATTATTCAGCCTCAGCAGTGTATTTCAGCAAATCTGCCTGTTTTGCTTCCCACTCTATCTCTGATGAATCCTCTTACCCCCCCCCCCCAACCCCACACCTCTGGCTTATTTATTTTTTGACTAGTCGATCATTTTTAATTTTAACCTGTTTATTTTTTAAGTATATTTCTTAATGTATAGTTTGATCTTTCTTTTTATCACTCTGGCATCTCTGACTTTTAATTGGGGGTAAACTATTTCTATTTAATGTGATTGTGTATGTGGTTGGTTTTAAATTTACCTGGCTGGTTTTGTTCTCGTTACTCTCTTTGTGCTTCCTTTCCTACACCCCAGTTCTTCTACACAAAAATAAATAAATCCAATCTTTTGAAAAATCCCAGTGAGTATTTAAAGGATCTATAAGGTTTGAGTACTATTAGTCAAATTGACTTAACTGAGAGTTACAGAAAACTACACCCAGTAACAGCTGAATACGCTGCCATAACAATATGACATTTACCAAGATAGACCATGTGATGTATTTTAAACCTAATCCCAGTAAGTTTAAAAGGAGTTGAGTTGTAGAAAATCTATTCTGTACCCACATGGAATTAAATTAGAAACTAGTATCAGAAGGCAGCTGGAAAATCCCCAAATAGCCCCAAACTTACATTCATATATAACTCATGGGTCATAAATCCACAAAGAATTGCAAATTATTTTGAACTGAATGAAAACGGAAACACAACACTAAAAAAATGTGGATTCAAGTAGCTTTAAGGGGACATTTATAGCACAAAAGACCTTAACTTAGAAAAGAAAAAAAGGCCTCAAATCAAGGAACACAGCTTCCCTCTTGAAGAAGCTAGAAAAAAGAAAATCAGATAAAACCCAAAGAAAGTAAAATAAAAGATGCAGAAAAACCTGAATTGATCAGGTTTCTATTTCTAGACCAATTAAATATGACCAGAGGTCAAGGTTCACACAGCTTTCAGTCCCTACTGTGGGGTCTGTTTTTCCGAGGTGTGTATGGGAGGAAAACCCTGTTGATGGCCATTACTGAGACACGGACATATCAGAGAAAGAGGTTCAAGTGTTATCTAAAATCAGAATTCGGGACCTGCTCCACAAATGGTTTATGAACATTAGCTTCAAATATGGATTTTCTGAGACAATAAAACTTCATTTCATGCTGAAAATGTTCACATCAATTATGTCATTTTAAAAAAATCCTAAAAATGCAAAGAAACTTCATCTGGCGTTCAGTTGCAAAGAAAAATCACACTACCAGCAACTTACACCTTTTCATACTCTTCATTTGTCTTCATCCAGACATGCAGTATGTGATTCCCCTCACACCAAAGTCTGTGGCCTCCAGCTCTCATTGCTTCATACGGCTGGAGTGACATCAGCACTCTGGGTTTTCCCAGATGTGAGCCCAGAGGCTCTTAGTACACTCAGTACAAGTTGTTTTTGGATTAGGAAGAGTAACCAGACAGGTTTAGAGGAGGCTTCCCTATAGCTTAAAATAGTGTTGTTACTTCATTGACAATCAAGATTAAATTGAAAGACAGAAAAATGAAACTAAGGGACAAAGTCATTCTTTTTGCTGTTAGATTTTTTTTTTTTTTTTTTTTAGGTATTTTCTAATATGGATCCAGGGTAAGGAAGTACATTAAGTCCTTTCTGCCTCATCTCTCATCTGTATGAATACTATATTCATGCAGGTTTTTGTTTTTTCATCCAGGGACTTGCCCAATTCAATCTCATGCCTCTGGGCTTATGCAACTGTTGTTGTCTTTGTCTTTGTGTTTTCCGTGTAGTAACAGTTGACTCATTTGCCAAATTCCAGCACAAATATCTCCTTCTCTATGAAGTCTTGCCCCAGTTTTTCCTTCTGTTGCTATAGTTTTTCCTTTTTAAGTTAACCTGCACATTTGGGCTCTTTATTTTTTTTTTTTCAACAAAATTTAAAGAATTGGTTGAACACCATTTTTTTGTGCCAAAGTAAATATTTGACTGGCTCTTGTATAGGATGCAAGTATACAAGGAAAAGGCATACTTCTTGCCACAAGTCTGTTAATCTCAGGGAGAGAAAAAAAAAAAAAGGTAAATACCATATAAAGATGATTAAGAGTTACAGTGTGTATGTGGATGTAGGAACAGGAATAGGCAATTTTCTCTCTATTTCTGGTGTTTCTTTTAATGTGAGAAGAGCATTAACACTCCAGCCTCTTTTTCTGTCCCTCACTTGCTCCACTCCAAGAAGTGATAAATTTGACTGGTGACTTTTGAAAGAAGAAATTAGCCTTCTTTATATGGGATTCATGTTCTTTTCTGTTAGCCCCTGCTATAAATCTTACACTGGTAGGCACTCCAGTGGGAAAGTTAGACTCATTCCATCTGAGTCTGTGCCTTGGAGAATAAGTTAGCTGTTTTCTGGTTTCATTAGGTAACTCCTTTGTCCAATTGCTCACAGGTATAAGCATGTCACTATTCTATCAGCTTTCTCAGGAATAAGGCAGTATTTTGGTATCCTGTTGCATCTGCTTTTTTGCTTTTCTTTTCCCCTTTCAACCCATTTATTTCAGAGCCCAGCTAGGCTAAAGTGTACAGTGGGAACAGTCTTCAGCAAACTGTTCTGGGAAAAGTGGATACCCACATGCATAGGATGGAGTTGGACCCCTACCTCACACCATGTACAAAAATCAACTCCAAATGGATTAAAAATTAAAAATCCTAGCAGAAAACATAAGGCAAAGGCATCATGATGTTGGTCAAGAATATGACACTAAAAACACAGAGAGGAAATCAAAATAAACAAACAGCACTACATCAAATTAAAAGGCTTCTGTCTAGCAAAGGAAACAGAGTGAAAAGTGAACACATGTGATAATAGAAAGTATTTCAAGCCATTATATCTTATCAGGTATAAATTTCCAAAATATAAAAGGAATTCCTATAACTCAATAGCAAAAATCCCAAATAACACAATTTAAAATTAGTCAAAGGAGTTAAATGGACAGTTCTCAGAGGAAGACATACTAGTAGTCAATTAATATAAGAAAAGGTGATTAACAACACTAATCACCAAGGAAATGTAAGCTAGAACCACGATGAGACACTACCTCATACCTGCCAGGCTGGCTATTATTACAATGACAAGAGATAACAAGTGTTGAGAAATTGAAACCCTCATACATACACTATTGACAGGAATATAGTATAACCATTATGGAGGTGACTAAAAAATGTTTAATAGGACTATCATATAATCCAGCAATCCCTCTCCTGGGTATATCCAAAATTATTGAAATCAGAAGCTCAGAGAGATACTTGCATTCTCATGTTCATTGCAACATCAATTACAATAGCCAAGATGTAAAATGAATCTAACTGTACATCAGTGGACAAATGGATAAAAATAAGGCATACACAGATAATGGAATATTATTCAGCCTCATAAAGAAAGAAAGACTATGGTTAGCAACAATAAAGATTGGTCTGGGTGACATATATTAAAGGAATTATCATTCACACAAGGACAATACTGCATGGTTCCATTTACATGAGGTATCTAAAATAGTAAAACTCATAGAAACACAGGTAGTTGCCACAGGATTGGGGGAGAGGAAGAATGAGACATTATGGTTCAATAGGTATAAAGTTACAGATGTACAAATTGAATAATTTCTAACTGTTGTACAGCGCCTATAGATGACAATTTGGATATTGTGTTATGCACTTAAAAATTCTCTAGGAGAAAAGATCTCATGCTAAGCATTGTAACTACAAAAAGTAAAAGGCCAAGTGACACAAGAAAACCTTTGTTAGTACTGAATATTTTAATTATCTTGATGATGATGGCAAGGCTGAATGTCTATGTCAAACTCATCATATTGAGTATATTGAAGATCTGAGCTTTTGTGTATATCAACCATACTTCAATAAAACTTAAAAGAAATAGAAACTAGCATGATGGAGGTGAGGAGAAGGCTAGAGGCATGGAAACTCGCGATGTGCTAGTCCATGAGGATGGTGACGAGGGACTAGGTTACGCAATAACAATGAGAAGGGAGCAAAAATGAAGGGATTCAATTGATCATAAAGAAGTAAATTCTGTAGTACACGGGGACTGAATGTATGCTGGCTCATGTTTGATCATCTAGGATGGAAAAAATGAGATGACTATGACCAAACATCTAAAATATTGCATCACAATTCACTGATAATTCAACCGCACATTTCCATGGCCTCCTGAAAAAGAGAGATTGTGGATTTCACTTACGTATCCAGAGGGATTTGTACACTGTCTGGTGCCTGGTAGGCTCAACATACCTTATTTTTTTCATTTTTTGGAAAAACACATACTTCCTTTCTGGGAGGTATCATCCCAAATGCTTTATAGATACAGGCATACATTGCTTTATTGTGCTTCACAGAACATGTGCATTTTGTACACTGAAAGTTAGTGGTAATCCTGCATCAAGCCAGTCTATAGATGCCATTTTTCAAAGATCATGTGCTCACTTATCTCTGTCATACCTAATTAAGGTATGTACATGGTATTCTTGGTATGATATATCAAGATACTTGATATAATATATAAGTATACTACTGCACACTTACCACAGTGCACACAACATTTATATGCATTGGTCATCCAAAATATTCCTGTTACTTGCTTTACTGTGATAGCTTTCTTGCAGTGGTCTGGAATTGAATC
The DNA here is from genome assembly GCF_000260355.1 of Condylura cristata. NCBI lineage: Eukaryota > Metazoa > Chordata > Mammalia > Eulipotyphla > Talpidae > Condylura > Condylura cristata. The sequence goes on from NW_004567126.1 coordinate 12,010,149, forward strand.
CCCAATATCTCTGAAGTATGCCGGTATTATTTCACAACCTCACGGAGGTAAGTATTGTTTCCTTCACTTTACAATTTAGGAAACTGAGGCACAGTGTGATCCACATACTTGCTTTGTGTGATAATATATCATCAATTTGGATTTTAAGTACAGTCGTCTGGTTTCAGAAACATTCCATCTAACCACTCTGCTGCTTTGAATAAGTGTATGAAGCTCTTGGAGCCTGCTCAGTTAATACTCCCAAAGTGAATTTTATCTACTTGCAACTGAATAATATCTTCAAAATTCAGCGCAGAAATCCTCTGACATCCCAGCACTACCTTGAGCCCCAAGAGTGGGTTCAGAGCCTCTCTCATATGCTTCCACAGTGACCAACACTGACCTCTGTCTCAGGACAGATCCTGCCCACTTGGAACATACTTTTCTGTCTTGATGTCTCGTTTGAGTTCCCTGATAGCAAAAGATTGTGTGTAATACCCGTCTGTGTTCAGAGACCTAGAATTCATTACTTTTGGCTAGTACTGGGAAGATATGATCCAATGGGACAGACACTTTGGGGCAGGGTGCCAGGAAGACCCTTGAAAGATAGAGTAGCAGTTGGTGGGGAGGGGAAGTGAAATGCAGGTAGAGCAAGAGACTGCTCAAAGAGACTAAGCCCTTCTAATCTCGCAGAGAGAGGGGGTCAAGGTAGAAAATTCCCTGCCAGTGAAGCCTCCAAACATCTGTTTCTCATCTTACTATCCACTTATGATTTTCTCCCTCTTCCTCCCTCTGACTCTTGGGGTTGGCTGCAGCCGGAAAGCCCATGTGGAAGTAAAGTTCTCGGTAAATCACCGAAAAGACTCCAGGGCTTTCAGGCTCATTTTTCACTGGAAAGAGCCAAATCCAGCAGAGGCTGATGAGGAACAGTAAGGAAAGTCTGGTCTAGGGTAGCTCTGGTCCTGTTGTTCCTCTGGCGGTCAGTAGGCAGTGTGGGTTGTGTGTGTGTGTGTGTGTGTGTGTGTGTGCATGTGTTCCCGAACCTGTACTCGGGAGCCCAAGTGATGTCGCAGAACTTTCTTTGCAGCTCTCCACAGGAGTCAGATCATCAAAGCATGTAAGTGACTGAGCTCTGACTGTCCTCCTCTTACTTGCCTGGCCCTCCTGCTAAGGACAAGGGTGTCCCTCCATGAGAAATTCTCTGCAGGGGCCAGCCAGGTCTCTGCCAAGGCTCTTGCTCTGTGTTTGCCGCCCACAGACTTCACAGGAAAGAAAACGGGGACAGAGAGAGCATGCCCAAATGTCCTGGGAGTAGTGGCCAAATTGGACCAGAGCTAGACAGAGCAGACTGTGTGAGAACACAAAAATTAAGTAATAGTTGAAATATCATCTTCTGGAATCTCCTATGGCTGGTGGTAAACTTATTTTCTCTATGACAGTATTGCCTTTTGCATTTAAGTAATTTCTGCTTAATTAACTATGCCACATTGCCAGTGGGGGAGAGTGAGGTTGGGGTACAAGATCCCACAGTCTAGAAAAACCACAGATGAGTCTGTTAGGACAACTGAGTTCCAGGCTGATAGCTCTAAAACTCTGGGTAGCTTATTTAGTCTCAGGTCTTTGATGTTCAAGTGATGCTGATTAGGAATAAGTCAATTTTATTGTAAGATTCTTAAGGAATGGTGTTAATAATAATTCCCTATTATGAACTCCATTGTTTTGGGAAGGGTGGGAAGGATTTTTACTAGAACATCAGACTTTGTGGTTCCTTCTAGAAGCTCTGAAATGATCTAAAATAGGTTTCTGTGTATAGGGCTGGGCTTGGGGTATGACCTGTGGTCTCCCCTACTTCTGAGGTTTTTAAAGTTCTAGAGTGACAGTAGAACCAATTCTCACTCTAAAGCTATTTCTTGTAATGAATTGATTCACTTTAACAGACAAACTTTGAGACTCACATGTTATAAAACAGGATTTCTGTACCACATCCAAGTGTGAAGAAATGCCTAGGAAACAGTTTCCAAAAAATGTTCATGATTTATGAGAATAGCAGATGAGAGTATTTGAAATTGAGACCATTCCTGACGACCTAGGACTCAAGGTTCCCATTGCGCAGTGCCTTTCCAACTTATTTTTTAGGATTCCAAGAAAGAACCTCTAGTTTTTCACAATGCTTTCTACAGATTTTCATTTAACCCTCAGAATACATTTTTTCAGTATTTTCACTGGGGGGGGGGGAGATAATAGCTCTGCTGAACTTATACTAAGAGGCAAGTGACTAATATAAGAACCTGAGGGTTATGGGAGAGAGTGTTGGAATTGAACCGAACCCCACCCGATCATAATCAAGGCTGCAGTGTTCCAGTAGGGCGGTCTAGAGTCTGGTGGTGGGTGGGTGGGAGTGTCTCACAGCCTTGTTTCACTAAAGCTTTGTCATTGGGGACAATTTCCCATATTTGCCCCTACCTCCAACTTTCCTTAGAATGAGTTCTCTCACAGAGACTCCACAGGGATAATAAAAATAAAAATTTTGGATGACTCTAACTAAGATTTTAACAGAATTACACAAACATGTTTGAATCTAGCAGCCTAGATTGGCTAATAATAGTAGCAACAGTAACAGCACCCCACTATTGGTTGAATGCCAGTTACTCTGCATAAATTATGTCATTAATTGTCACAACAAATACTAACAGGAAAGTGCTCTCATTCCTGCCATCTGCATATGAGAAAACTGAAGGTGGAGAGAGAGGTTAAATCACCTGCACAAATTTACACACCTAATTAAGTGGCTGAGCTTATTTGATGCAGCTATAGTCGGAGTAATCACTCCCAACCCCCCAAAGGGTTTAGTGTCTCTGAAAACTGAGAGCTTTGAGTTGTAAGTCAACATTTAGCCCAGAACCTCTGTGGAGTATCACTCGACTATAACTCAACCCCAGTCCTCAATGAGCAGTCCTCAAAGAGCAGGTCTCTGGGAACCAGATGCTTAGTGTCTTCCTTCTATATAGCTCTCTTAGTAGGAAGAGCAACTAGTGAAATGTGTCATCCTAGGATTCTTGTCCCTTCAAGATCAGTGACTGGGAAGTGGGTGGGAATGGGAAAGGAACACTTGGTATTGCACCTACTAAAAACATGTAAAAGATCACTAATGTTCCTGGAACTGTCAGGAAACAACCTTCTTTCAGAAAATTCCAAAGATGAGAAGACAATAGGTGATTCCCATCCCTTGTAGAGGCCCCTCCCTGCTTTGATAGGATGAGAAAAGCTACGGAAAACAGTGATAAATGCCTCCAGATCTAGATCAACCAATGAGAATGCTCTAGGGTCAACCAGCTCAGCCAGTGGGAACTGGATCCTTCTAAGATCTCCTAGAGCCCAGTGGGGGCACCTCAAGGGGCCCACACTCACACAGGACTTGCATTATCCTTGTTATTTTGATCACTTATCAACACACCCTACACTTTGGAGAAGGGACTGTCCCTTTTTTTCAGTCTTACAGAGTCTATCATCTCAGAGCCTCCCACTTATTTGACCCCAGTGCTCTACATTTGGATGGGGGAACCCCCTGCTGCAGTTTTGGAGGGAAAAGAAGGCAGCAAGTGGGAGAATAGGTTCCTAACTCTCTTCCTGCAGCTGTGACCTTTAGGTACATTCTGATTCTTGGTGTCCCCAGAGCCCACAATAGTCTCTCCCAGACATGTGATTTGCATGTCTTCTAACTACCTTCAACAGAGTGAGGGCTGAAGGACAAGGTCTGAGGAAAAAAGCTGCTCTGCATCTGAGAATACAGAGGGGGAGGGTGTCTGTGCCTCAGGTGATGAATGCTGGGAGATGTGTCAACTGAGATGACAGCAATAGGAAATGGCCCTTCTCAGAGGCTGAGGGAACCCTAGCTTTAAAGGTGACTGAGGGTTCCCCCAACACTGCCTGACACAGGGTTGGGGACACCTGCTTCCCTCATTCTCCATGGGACTCCTGAAAAGGAAGGGAAGGATTTTTTTTCCTGGTGTGAGACATGATGTGATGTGATGTGATGTGATGTGATGTGATGTGATGTGATGTGATGTGATGTGACGTGACGTGACGTGACGTGATGTGATGTGATGTGATGTGAAGTAACTCTGCCTTGGCATTTGAAAGCTTGGTTTTGAATGTAGCAAGGTGCAAGTTTCCTCAAGCCCTAGCTAGCTACAAGCAAAAACTATGCCGACCATTTTTGTGCGTTAGCTGTCACTAAAATTCCTGCTCAAATGAGGTAGGAAAGCCAACATGTTCTGTCAGTCTTTAACGGACCATTCTTCTGTAAGAGCAGACCATATAGCAGTACTGCTATTACTATAGCATTGATATAGACTTTTGTTACTACCTAAGCACTGAAGTCTATTAATTAATGATTTCTGTTCATTATCAGTTACTTATAGAAAAATTAGCTAACCAAGAGATACTGCATTAAATATGTTTATTTAACTTAATAAAATCAGTATTTATTGAGTGCCAAGTATATGCCAAGAAGTGCTGTTCCATGAAGTGTCAGTACAGTTGAAAACAAGTGCTTTGCTTGAAAACAAGGACCTGCTTTTGTTTGGGTGAGACACATATCGACGATTATATGCAGAGAATGAAGACAATAGACAGCAGTGGCCGCTCTCATGAACATGATGTGGAACATCACACTGTCTTTGGGGTGGGCAGCCTGGCATTTTTGTGTGGACGATGGTCTTTAGAGGATGTGACATCTATGCTGAGATTTGGGAGGTGAAAAGCCACTCATGTGAAGGGGGTGGTGAGAGAAAGCAGGTGTGAAGGTCCATGCCACAGCAAACTTCAAGACAGCAAGAAGGCAACTGGGCAGATGCAGGAGTGGGCATGGCTTTGGGGGCCAGAGCAAGACTTTTCCATGGAAGCCACTGGAAGTTTCTGAAGGGAAGGAGTATGATCAAATTCCTATTTGAACAAGAGCTGTTAGTCATTATGGATTAGAATGAGGCAAGGGTGGACATCAAGAGATTGGTTAGGAAGACACTCTCTACATGATCTCAACTTCTCATTCTAACAGTGCATGGGGGTTGTTATGTCATTCTGGTAATTGGGAAACTGAGGGACCCCGAGTGACCTTTGTGAGGTCCTAGCCCTAGTAAGTGTTTATAAAAGGTGAGAGCTTTATGCCATCGGAAGAGAAACCAGAATATCCTCTTGCTAGGCCAGGATTTGACCTCAGGCAACTCTTTGTTCCCAAACCTTCAGGGTATTGTTTTCCTCCTGAAAAGCCTCTGTGAATTGCTGCCAACCAAGTGGTTAATTGTGGCGAGCAGAGTGGATGGAGGGAGGAGGAGATGGCAGAAGAGTCCTGTTTGGGTGGGGTCGGGCTGGTGGTGGGAGAGACCAGGCAGCTGTTATTCACATCAGGGTCCAGATGGCGGCCTCATGGCAGGAGGAGGCCCCGCTCCAACCTCCCGTGGGTTTTCCCGTCTCCGTCACAGGGTCTCCATTCCCACCGCAGCGTGACCCAGCCACTCTGTTTGTGTTTGTACCCAGAGCGCTCCACTGAGGCCTGTGGTCATGGAATGGCTTCCCTCCATGCTCAGCCTCAGGTTGCAAGCCATAGGGTGAAGATCAGACAGTTCTGTTTTGTCATAACAGTTGCTTCCATGGTAACAGCATGTGATATCACTGGAAACGAGATTTGTAGGACTACTGAGCTGGATGGAGGGACACAGGCTGCAGAAAGTGGGAGCAGGACCCGGCAAGCAGGGGCTGGCCAGCGCCCCAAGGTGTTAGCCACACATGCCCTTTCTGTGGTCCTTGTCATGTCCTGGCGTTCGATTCCAGCTTAGCAAATCCAGATGTTCTTCAACAGCACAGGCGTACTTGACCTAGTCATAAACTTCTCTTCATTTTTCAGCCAGTCTGACAAATATTTGTCGTAACCTCAGCCCGTGAGTCCCAGGACACCTTCGTGCTGGAGGGGGTTAATGAGAACCAACCCTCACGGCTAGCTACCCCTCAGCTGTGCCCAGGCCAGCTGCATCGCTGTTCCAATGGACCTCATAAGACATCCGAGCAGTCTTTTCTTAGAAACAGGAAACTGTCTTCAGCCAAGTACAAATGAACTGAAGCACCCAGAGACCTGAGGATCGCTCCAAACACAGAGGCCTGGAGGCAGACAGGGAGGGCTGAACTCCTGGCAGGGTCTTTCCGACTCACTTGCTCATGAATGGGATTGGTCTCAGCTGTGTTCCCAGCCTTTATTCCCTCCACTCAGACCATTGCGTCAGTACTCGGAACACATTTGTTGAAATCCTTGCAGCAAAATCTTTGTGTGTGCGTGCGTGCCTGAGTGTGTGTGAGTGTGTAGCATGACACAATTACCTCTGCTGTTTTTCATAACTTCATAATCTTTTGTTGGATTCACCGATCACTAGCATGACTGCAGCTAGGCAGGCACTTCATTGTAGAGAGTGGAATAAAATGAAGTTTACGTTTTTAAATGCAGCAGGAGCACTCACAGGAGTGCTATGTGAAGATGGACATTGTGTCTTATTTGCTGAGCCGTTTCACATGTCCGTAAACTCTCTTTTCAAAGGATAAATCAGGATAAATTTCAAAGGATAAATTTCTATGTTCATTGAGGATCAGGAACCTATTTCTAAGTTTTCTGTGGCAACCCTAGCACCTAATTTGATGCCTGAAATTAGTTTTTTTTTTTTTTTTTTTTTTAAGATTTATTTATTTGTGCCTACAAGAACTGGGGTATAGGCCAGAGGTGTGAAGTGTGTGTGTGTGGCGGTGGTGGTGGTGGGGGGGCGGCGAGAGGCTTCACCAGAGACAGAGTGGGGAGCAGAACAGGCAGATTGATGAAGTACACTGCTGAGGGGAGCAGCGGGTGGGTCAGGAGAGGTCTGCTGAGCCATGTAGGTCAGCTCCCTGGCCCACCTGGGATCGAACTCATGCTGCAATGTCTGTGGCTGGTGATAGCTTGATAGCACTGTCTTTAACCCCTGTGCCACCAGGGAGGTCCTCAGATTAGTTCTTGATTCGTCAAGGCCTTAGTAAGGCGGCACTGGAACAGGGGGCATTACTTGCCTGAGACTGGATGAAGAGGAATTGAACAGGGGGAGTTGGTATGGTGATGGAAAATAATTTTCTCTTAGTGATGGTGGGAGCATGTTCAGGGAAGAATGACAGACTTGCAACCAGAAGAGCAAGCACTAAATCCTGACTTAGTGCTTGTGACCTCAGAGAAATGATTCAGTGTCTCTGAGTCTCCATTCTCCATCTCTAAACAAGACTTTTAATACCTACATGTATTATAATAATCTTGGGATAAAAAAAGTCAAGTATAGGAGAGCATGTAATAGTGCTTAGCACACAGTAGGGCCTCATATACCTTTAATAAGTTGACAATTCAGCTGGTTTAGCTCTGCAGCTCAGTCTTGTTCAAATGTAATTTATTTTCCCATCGTTGGAGCTCACCATCTGTTTTCATAACCCACTAGTGTCCTGTTACCACCTAAATTTCTTTCCTATAGGCTCAAAGCCAGAGAGCCTCCTCTTATCCTTTGGTACATTGCTTCTCTGAGGTGGTCACTTGATCTGAGTGTGCCCAGCCTTCACTTGAGGTTCCTGTAATGATCAATGCAACTGAGCGTGTCATAAAAAACTCAGAAAACCTCTTCATATATGTTTGGGCTTGTGGGATATCCACCACAGATGGGACTTTTGGGGTGTTTTTACCTAAATCTGGGCTTGGAATCAGCATTAGTGACTGAGTGACTGTGCGGGGGCTGACCTGCCCTTCCTTGACACAATTGAGCTGAGGGGAGAGCCGTGCCATGGCTTCACCTCCCCCTGCTCTGCCTGCCTGCCTGCCACCACCTACCCAGAGCGCCAGAGGGCTCTTCTGGAGGCAGCTGCCTCGCCCTCCCCCCCCCCCCCCCGAGGGCTCTTCTGGAGGCAGCTGCCTCGCCCTCCCCCCCCCCCCCAAGGCACTTGGGCTTTCCGATGAGCCTGCCAGCCCAGGGAGTGGTTTCTGTGGTATGGGCCGACACAGCTCATTTTCCATTAGGGTCACCAGGCAACCACCAGAAAGTGACAACTCCTGACGCAAATTGCTGTGCCCAGGACAAACCCTGGAGCCCTGCTGAAACCTTGGCTGGATGTGTCAAAGGTGTGTGGCTTGTGGGGGCGGCCTGGAGCGCTCCATCCTGCCCAGCCCTAGCAGGGTTGGTGCCACTGTGTGGGCCAAGGTGTTGGGTGGTGTCATGAGCATCAGGTGGAGGCAGTGAGGCCTCTAACAACATTAGAAAAACTTGTTTCCAGACGAAGCAACATTAGAAAAACTTGTTTCCAGACGAAGCAACTTCTTTTGTCCCTTCTGGCTGGCGTATTTTTTTCAATTAGGGTGTCATGTAGGAAATAAACTGCTGCGTGTCTAAAAAAGCAGATACTGACATCTCATTTTAATAAAATAATTGACAACGCTCAAAGCAGAGTTATTTCCATGATTGAGACTTATCCTCTAACTCACCGTTGGAAGTAAAGAGAGTATTGACTCTACTTTAGAGAAGGGGAACTGAGGCTCAGAGAGCAATTCTTCTGCACGGTGTCATATCAGGGAGTGGCTTATTGGCAACCTCTCTTAGGGCTCTTCCCACATCACCCTGTGGTGTCACCTTTCCCAGACTCTGCTTTCCATTGAAACATTAGTTAATCAAATCATTTATCTACTTATTTAAAGGTTTATTTACTTATGCATACAAGAACTGGCATCCAGGCCAGAGGTGCCAGGGTGAGAGGATTCACCAGACAGAGTGGGGAGCAGAACAGGCAGATTGACGAAGTACACTGCTGAGGGGAGCAGCAGGCAAGATAGGAGAAGTATGCTGAGCCATGTGGGTCAGCTCCCTGGCTGGGGATCCACCTTGTGCTGTGGTGGCTGGTGATAGCTTCATAGTGCTGTGTCTTTAACCCCAGCATCATCCGAGAGGCCCTCATTTATTTATTCATTTAACAATACCTTTGGAGAGCTGTCCACACACCAGGCATCATCAAAGAAAAGACCCTACAGCATGTCCTATGGCCCTTTGATTCCAAGAGGAGACAGATAAACATGTGAAAGTGCAGGCCGGAGAAACAGCATTACAGAAACTACAGCAGAGTTGAAGGTTTGGGAGAGTCAGTGTGGACGTGTGTTGGGGACAGAGAAGAACCTCGATTTTATACAGGGGATCACAGAAAGACTTCTACGAGCTGCCACTTGATGGGCTCCTAAAAGAAGTTGAGGGAGCAAATTCTTGAGGTGGTTCTTGGGCAGGCGCTGGATGACATGGTAAGTTCACATCCGTACCCTGCTCTCCATGCAGTATTGAGACCCCAGTGGAAGAGGAGAATCCCTTGGGAAGTAGCTGGCTCTAAGGAGAGGGGAGATTATGAGATCAGTTCTGTCTCCAATTTCCACTGGTGACCAGGCAAAGCCATCTTATGGGGCAAGGTCCTCTCTACTCACTTTTCTCAAAAAACACATGGTTGTGCTGTTGGGGAACGGCCCCAATCCTGTTGTTGCATAGCCTGTGTCACAGTGTCATGTCAACAAAGCTCATGCTGGCATAATAAAAGCAGTAGACATATTATTTGACTTCCATTTTATTTCCTGTTTATATTTCATATCAGGCAAAGGGACCAGAATCCAGAAATTATAGTCAACCTCTGATGCGCTGTTGCAAGACTGGGGTAATGATGGTAACTCTTTTTCCTATATTGTCACATGCCAGTCACTGGGATAACCACTTTATTTGTGGTGTCTCATTAAATTTTCATAAAAATCCTATGTATATTTTATCTCCATTTTACAGATGATGAACTTGAGTTGAGTAGCCAAAAGGAAACAATTAAGATCTACCTTATTTCTTAACATCATGAGCTGAGCTTTTGGGTCCCTAAGGACCGGGAAAGGAAAATTTATAAGTAGCCAGAGCTGATGAAGGGCGAGGGATAAGAGCTAAAGGCAGAGGAGATTTGGGGTGCTATGTTTATTCCATAGTGGAAAAAACTGAGTGCTAAGTGAAATTTTTTCTCCAGATATACATGATAGAATCATAAAAAACAATTTATTAACTCACTAAGAACATGGGGGAAAATCCTTGACATACTTAACATGTGATTGTTAAATTACCTCCTTTTCTTGATTATTAAAATACCAGCTTATTGGCAAAATCAGAACCCACAGAAAAGATTGCATATAATTAAAAGAATTTTTAATCTTAGCCCTCAGACAATGGCCATTCTGATACCTCAGTGTTCTGTCTTTTCAGCCTCCTTAAAAGAAGAAAGTAAGGCCCTCCCTGGTGGCGCAGCGAGTTAAAGCACATAAGAAGCTAAAGCCACTTCAGCATAAGTTCGATCCCTGCCCCGGAGGTGACCCACATGGCACAGCAGACCTCTCCTGACCTACCTGCTGCTCCCCTCAGCAATGCACTTTGTTGAGGTGCCTGTTCTGCTCTCTGCTCTGTCTCTGGTGAATTCTCTCACGGCCCCTGCACCTCGACCTGTACCCCAGTTCTGTATGCATAAATAAATAAATCTTAAAAAAAAAAAACCACGTAATTAAGTTAGAAGAGTTCTTTTACCTATAATGATGCCAGATCTCATAATGAATTGAATTCAACTTCAGTCCTCAACTCCTCTCACACAGAAACACTCTGGTCCTGATGCCCTCTTGTTCCCTCCACTTATCACCTTTGAGTTGTTTGGGAGTTTATGGGAAAATCCAGGCCACGCCTGGGCCTTGTTGTCTCCGGAAGGATTTTAACTGACCCCGGACTCTGGCATAGACAAAGGGCATCCATCTCTGCTACTGAGCCATCAATTTCCCCTGACAACAGCTCCTCTCAGTCCTCCCAAGTCTGAACCTGAGTGAGCAGACAGCAAGATTCACAGCTGTCTGGCTTCTCCCTGTCCTCCCCCAGATGAGTTGAAGCCAGACGACAGAACTTTCAACAGACCCAGGGAGGAGAAAGGATCCACTGCAAGCCGAGCAGGAATGGACGCTATCTGGTCTCAGTTCAGACTTTGACTTAATCACAACCACATGAGCAAAATCAGGGCTACACAGCAAGGCTGGGGTGAGAATCATTTCCTTGAGGGAATGTAACAGGAGCTACAGCTATTGCTGAGAGACAGTGTGCTGTTGTGGACCTGATCTTTTTCGCACCTGTCGTAATAGTAGCTGCGGTTTATAGAAAGCCCGGCATTTTCCTGGCGTGGTGTTCATACTTTCTGTGAGTATCACATCATTCGTCCTCATAACACTCTGCTAGGATAGAGCCTCTTTTTGAAAATGCAAACGCTGAGGCTGGAGGTAAGTCAGGTGCTCAAAGCCACCAGCTGGGAAGAGGGAAAAGAGCTATGATGGCAGAAGGCAGTTTATTGCAGATCCCAAACTTCTCCTTGAAGTTTAATTTTGTTCACTCACATATTTATTCATTCATTCATCTGCTCACTAAAAAGTACACTAATTTATGCTATTGTCATTCTCACCTATGGATGAAAGGTGATAGCAGTTTCTTTAGTCTTGCCTCTCTCTGTATAAAATAGAGAATCTCAACTTGGTGTCACTTGGGAAGATTTTGATACCATAGCTATTTGCATATATAAATTCCAGTCATGTCCCTCACTCACCTAAAGCATTTTCTCAGACAGAGTCCCACATTCTTTACCTGGCTGTACACTTCAGGGCTCCATTTCCCCCCTTCCTCCTTCCTAATCTCCTCTCATTCACACCCTCACTCTATCCCGCCAGGACCTGTGCTAATCATAATTTTCTTCTTTTTTGTCCGGCTGACTCCTATTTATTCTTTAGGTCTTCACTTGGCAAAATTGATGACAAAAATGGCCACATTTCTCCAGTCCTCCTCTCTGTACTTTTCCCCCTGTGACTTACAGCTCTTCCTGTCAGGGACTAGATTTGCTTTCCCTAACCTTCAACTGGACTGGCCTTGTGACATACAGAGGTGAAAAGAATGCTGCAGAAGGGGTGTTATATCAGTGTTGAGCCCAGCTGTCTCGAAGGCTCAGCCTGCTCTCTGGCAATTTTACAACCAGCAGGTGAACAAGACTGGCCTGGCCAGCTGGAGGGGTCCAGACCAGCAAAGTCGGCTGAGTGGACACAAACTTATAAGGCAGCCCCTACTGAGGTCAGAGCCTGGGTCCAATCAGCAGAACTCCTCTTATTTATTTATTTATTTATTTATTTATTTATTTATTTATTTATTTATTTATTTATTTATTTATTTATTTATTTATTTATTTATTTATTTATTTATTTATTTATTTATTTATTTATTTATTTATTTATTTATTTATTTATTTATTTATTTATTTATTTATTTATTTATTTATTTATTTATTTATTTATTTATTTATTTATTTATTTATTTTTTGCATTTTAGAAGGACAAGTTTATTAGGAACAGGAGAAAGGATGAGAGAGATATCTCCACAGTCACAGGTGGGCAGGAGACCTGCTGTTGCTGCTTTACACAGGAAAAAGCTTTGAGGAAAAAAACACCTGCATAATCACAGGCAGGCAGGAGAGCTCAACAGAACTTTTCAATTGAGCCAAAGACTTGTGGGCATTAATGGAGGTTTTTTTAAAGTCACTAACTCTGGGTTGATTTGTTATGTAGTAACAGCTTGTCTACTTTGCTGTCACTTTTTTTTTTCTCTTCCCATCAGATCTTTTTCACCCATTTATTTACTCCTATAGTGCCTTGTGCTTATAACTGTAGTCTTTAGGGCAATTCTACCAAAGCTGAAAATTGCATAGTTAATACTTTTTCTTTCTCTGATTAAGCTTAAGCTTCATGAGATCAGAGACCATATCTGATTTACTTTTTGAAATATTCCTATCATCTAGCACTGTTTCACACACAGTAAATGCCAAGTAAATGTTGGCTATAAGACAAATGCAAAAATGAAAAAAAATGTAGTCAGCAAACATCTATTTTTTTTTAAAGATTTATTTATTTATTCATATAGAACTGGGGTATACAGACCAGAGATGCGCAGGGTGAGAGAATTCACCAGGGACAGAGTGGGGAGCAGAACAGACCAACTGATGAAGTACACTGCTGAGGGGGAGCAGCAGGTGAGTCAGGAGAGGTCTGTGGTGCCACGTGGATCACCTCCGGGAGGGGAATCAAACTCATGCTGAAATGGCTTTAGCTTCTTAGTGCTGTGTTTTAACCTGCTGCGTCACCAGGGAGGGCCTAAACATCTATTTTTTAAAAAAGATTTATTTATGCATTCAAGAGCTGGGGTACAGGACAGAGATGCAAGGGTGAGAAGATTCACCAGAGACAGTGGGGAGCAGAACAGGTGTATCGACTGAAATACACTGCTGAGGGGGGTCAGCAATCTGGCTGGGATCAAACTTGTACTGCAGTGGCTGCGGAAAGCTTCAGCTTCATAATGCTGTGCTTTAACTCCTTGCACCACAGAGAGGGCCCTATTCACTAGACATTTATAAAGCACCATCTATATATTAGGAATTGAACAAGATAAAAAAAAATAGACAAATAGGTAAAGCATACACTTCATAGGGATTTAAATGTTGGGGCATGAACATGTGATTAAAAACTGTGGGCCAAATCAGTAAGTGTAACTTAGGACATTTTTAATGTTGATGAGAGATGAAGTGAAGTAGATGGCTGAATACGTTTGGCAAAAAGAGATTTTTGGAAATCGCTTTCCAACTTTGGAGGAAATATTTCAGATGATGAGTGTGTTGCAATAGATATTCAAATACCAAAAGTGGCACTGCCATTAGCAATGTAATTTTTCAGAATGATGAACGAAGCTTGTTAAATTTCCACATAAGACAAATGTAATCTTCCCTCAATTTACATTGCAGTTACATTTATGGAAAATTTAAACCTCATGAAAACTTGTTTCCAAAGTGTACAAAAATTAGGCCCATGGTTTTTATATGTAAATGGAACTGTTAGACTCAGATAATTATAAATAAGTTTTCAAATGTCTGGGGGGACATTTGAAAACTGTGAGCAAAGTGGGATCATTTCTGTTGCCTGGGACTGTCATTTTGCGGGAGAACAAGCATCCTGGTCATTAAACACTGAAGAGCAGTAACTTCCCCTCCGGAAATAGTGACAACTCAAAATGTACTTCAAACTTTCAAGATGCTTTTACTGCATGGTGTCACCTCTGTATAGAAGCATTCATGCCAGCGAGATTTGTGTTGATTAGTTAACATTAATGTTTGATAGCACAGTACAACATCAAGGACTAACGCTATCTATACAGGTATTGAACACTTCCAGGTCACTTTGGTATTATTTTATATGTGACTCAGCAGACTTTCTTGAGGAAGAAAGATCCCATTATGTCTAATACTCTAAACACTCCATTTCTAGCCCTGCAGCAGATAACCTTAACATCTGAATCATTCACAAGGAGGGTGTGTTCAGGAAGTCCAGAGAATCTACAATCACACAGTGCTGGGAACAGCCCACCTGCAAACTCACTCACTGCCTACTTTCAAGGGGATGAGCAGCTTGGAAACATGTCACATTTCCTGGAGACTCATTCTGAATAGAGCAAGTCTGTGTTAATTTTCACTGATGGAAATTGTTTTGATAAGTGAGGAATCCTGGTTGTTTGTTATAAATTTGTAAGTACTTGAATACATCATTTTAGAGGGTAGATAGTGAGCAAACATTGAAGCACTGATATTATGTGAATTCACTGTGCTAGTTATTTTGAGAATACAAAGAATACTAGTAAGTGTTGCTGATCTTCAGGAAACTGAACATCTAGATGCGGAGACAGAATATAATTGAGCAAAACTGACTGACATCTACAAATGCCTATTTGGGTCACACAGACACAAAGACTTTAGGAAGTTAGGGGCAGCAAGGACTAGCGTGCATCCGTGCACATTTTCATGTATCTAGAGCAAGCTCTAAAGCATGAATCAAGTAAGATCATTAGGGATGGTAGCCCAGGAGGGAGCTACGTTGGTATAGACAAGAAGAGACACAGAAAGAGGAAAGTTATGTTCTAGACTATCAATAGACGTATCTGGTAGGGTCATTTGAGGTAGTGAGTGGCTAATAATATGTTTAAATGGACAGTTTAGAGCCAGATAGCTAAGCATCTTTACTGCTAAGATATCAGAATTGGGGCATCTAGGGAAAAGGGGGCCTTTTCACTTTAGATGGAAGAATGAAAGGACCAAAGCTTATTTAGGTATTGGGGGTAACTCCTTCTGTCCCTCCTCCCCCATTTTATTTCATTGTGGGTGAAACACTAATACAGACATACTACTGGCTTAATTCCCTAACTCAAACCTCCCCAGGGAAGGAGGAATTGTTCTGATTGAGAATTTAGGAGATAATGCTCGGTATGATTATTCGCCCCCCTCCTCAGGCCTCTCCTGGGATGTCCCAGAGGGGTGTGTCCTTGCAACTTGTACTCTTACCTTTACAGGGAGAGATCTGCATCCAGATGTGCTTGTGGTTGGAGAAGTTTGCCTAATTCAGAACTACATTTTAACATGCCTGCTTGAAGTCTCTCTCTATTGTAATAACAAAGACATTTTGATCCCCACCTGTCTAAGTCCTGAATTTCTCTCAGCTAATTCCAACTTAGGTGGAAGCTAGCTAGTGCTTATTAGCCTTTATCACATCAAAGAGAATAAAAAAAAATCCATTTAGACACAGTTGGAGGCAAAGCTTCACCAATACAAAGGCCTAATGAAGACTCACTGAGGAAATGGTGCCTGATAGGACTTAGACTTAAAAATTAGTTTGACACTAGAACAGTCAAAGCCCCAGAAACAAAAAAAGAAATTTCAGGATGTTTTAGTCCACTAACTATGATCCCGTTGGTAGGATCAGACCCATTGCTTGTTCGTATAAACAGTTTTTTGGGAGCATAAGTAGTTTCATTCATTTGCAAATAATCTATGTTTGCTTGAATAGATACATGCCCAATCACTATATTTATTTAAATATATTAATCAGAATGGAGTAGTTGTAACAGAGCTTGTGACCTACTAAGTCGCAAGTTATTTCTGAATTCTGAGCAGTCACTGAAAATCAGATACTATTTATAAATGTCTCATTTTTAGTTTATAAAGGCATGATTTACTAAATGGAAAGTCCGAGGTAGAAAGTGAAGGGAAAGGAAAAGTCTTGAATTGAACTTTAAAAGTAACCTCCTAAATAAATAGCTATAACTAAAAATATCTCATTAGTTTATTCTGTCAATAAAATTAATTATTGCACTGTTGGTTTGTGGGTAACAGTTTGCATTCTTGAATTCATCTGCTTTTGAACTAAGGATTCCTGTAAATCCCACCTCATTCTTGAGGTTCAGTCTGACAATTGGCTAAGGATTGTCAACTTTAAGCTCTGAAGCCTATTTTTATAAATCCCTACTCCTTGAAATATCAATAGTTCAAAGTACTTAGTAGAGTCCTTTACATGAGACTCTGAGATTGTCCTTTCTAAAGACAAAAAATTCTATGAGCTCTCAGGTATGCATCAGAGGAAAGCAGCACATATTTTTAGATGAAATTAAATTAACCATAGCTTCTGTCATTAATTTATTATAGTCATCAATAATATCCAAATGGAGGAGCACAAAATTCTCCATGGGGTAGGGGAGGAGGTATACATAACTACTTCATAAAGGTTTGACAAATGTTTCTCCAGAGGATAAGAAGATATTATGGAGAGTGACGACATTAATAAATCTCTGAGTACTTCCAATCCATAAAGTGTACAACCTCTCAAACATTTATATTAATGACATTTTATCTACATAAAATGATCCTTTGATTTAACAGTTGCTTTCTATGGAGCTCTGGAAGTATCACTGAGCTAGTCAGGAAATACAAGGCCTGCCAAGTTTACCTAAGAACTTCTAGTATTTGTCTGTATATAAGGCTAAAGAACAAATATTTGTGATTGTCCACAGCTTTCTAGGAAATCCCCAAAATAGTTTGGGGGGGGGAAGAAACTGTAATTTTTAAAAATTGTAGCTTTTATCTTAGGAAAATAAATTCAGAAAAGTTCTAAAAGTATACTTGGTGACTTGATTGAGAAAGGCTCAGAAGTACCTAAAAAATACCAGTGTGAGGGAGGGCTTATTTTATGTGTCAATTTTGCTGAGCCAACAGGACCAGATAATTTGTTACATTTCATTCTGGTTATTTTCATGAGGATATTTTTGGATGAGACTAGCATTAACACTGGTTAATTATGAGTAAGTGGATTGCTTTCCATAGCAGGAATGGGCCACTGCTAATCAGCTGAAGGCGTGAATAGAATATAAGGTTGGCATCTTCTTGGTACAAGAAGTGATTCACCCAGCAAGTGGCCTTTGACTTGAGCCATGGCATCATTCTTTCAGATGCTGGCTCACTCTATTTCCCTTGGTCAACAAAAATCACGTTCTAATACCTCACAAGCACAGTTACATTGTCCTGCTATTTTTCTTTGCTAGTATTCTATTAATTACACATTTTATTTATTTAATATCCATTATCTTTGCAAGCACAGTATCAAGAACTCCCATTCCTAATAACTTGCAACTAAATTCACTTACTTCTACTTTCACAGGGAAAAACTGGAATGTTGGTAATTGATAGTTATCTTTTTACACACAAGTGTTTTAGCAGACTTTTAGGGATGTGGTATACATGATACAGCTGCCATCACACATATCCCTAATGCCTTTCTAAATTGGCAAAACTAAATATATTTGTTAACATGACCCAAAGATATAGTGACTCTATGACATATAAAAATAAGCAACTGGGCCCTCCCAAGTGGTGCAGTGGGTTAAAGCACAGCACTGAGAATCTAAAGGCGCTTCTGCATGAGTTCGATTCC
>NW_004567126.1:12028175-12033938 GCF_000260355.1 Condylura cristata
AAAAAAAAAAAAAAGCAACAAATATACAGATGGTGATATATGTTATAATCAATGTTTTAGTCATCTCTCTTTATTGAAAATTATCCAGGTGTTCAAGATTAGCCTTCAATTTGATTTACTATCAGTCCAAGTTAAAGTTAACCAGAGACTTCAGAAGTTATTTTTCAGCTTAAACATTGTAGAACATGGAACTTTGGTAAAATTATATTTAGTTGTCCTAATAGTGTTACAATTTTCACAGTCATATTGACTATGTAGAAGCAATATCAGTTAATTTGTTCAGTAAGTCAATATAAGAAATTTAGAGTAACTAGTCTCTTCATGAAAAAACAGCTCAAATCTTATAAACAACCAAAATATGTGCTTATGTAATACATAATATGAATATAGCCAGGTTTTAAAAACATGGCTATTTTCAAATAAAATGACCAAGTCAGAATGATCTATTCAATGATTCATCTTGATTACACAAACTTGTATTTTTAACATAAAAATTATCCTGTGCTTTCGGTTTCATAAAACATTTATTACTTTAAAATTGTTAAAAGTATTGGATATTTAGTTTCTCTATTTTTTTTGAAAACTATTCTGATTTCTGAGAAAAGATTAAATTTACTTAAGCAACTATTATTCTTTCTAAACTAGTTAAAACAACTCCTTTAAAATACTTTATGACCAAAAATATTTTTTATTTAAAATATATTTATTAATTCATTAAAAGCAAACTCATTCCACGTTAACAAAAAAATAACATTTTTATGAAAAAATAACTAATTTCCCAAAAGGAAAAATATATCCTGAGGGAGTGACACTGTTTCATTTTGATAAATCTCATTATTGTTTGATTTAATAGAAGATTTCTAGATTCTTGTTTCTGTTTCCATATTCAGTCTGCTGCAATATGCTGTGGTGATTGAAGTGTAGATCAAAAATCCCACTTCACACAGATACACAATTGGAAAAGCTAGGGATGATGTCATAACCTTTTAAGGTCATGTGGCTATACTTCTCTGATACTGCACCAAAGTGACAAGTGGTATTTTCTTAAAAGTTAGTTGTAATATGTAGTATTGTATTAATTACACATCAATGAACTTTTTGTCTCCTGTCACATTAAAATCCATTGCTTCCTTAACTTGGGCCATTACAAAAAGAGATAAAATTTTGCCACTTGCTACAACATATATCGAACTAGAAAGGATTATGCCAAGTGATTATGCTAAGTTAGAAGGAGAAAGACAAACAGAATGATTTCACTCATCTGTGGAGTAAAAAGAAAGCAAACCAATGAGCAGACAAAACCAAACAGAGCAAACCCTTAAATGACTGTGGAATTAAAATTGCCAAAAAGGGCGGAAGAGGGCTGGGAGCCAGGGTGGGAGGTGGCCCATGTAGTGTTTTGGTGGTGGATAAGGTATGTTACATACACCTGTGGCCCTAGACCTTTAAAACATATAGCGTTATAAACCAATGCTACCTCAATAAAAATAACAAAGAAATGCATTGTTTCACACTGACCTTTGAACAGATGATTTTGCAACATTAGGCAAAGTAATGTCCTCATCTACACCAAAAGCAGAAAAATATTTCATATTCATACACTGAGAGGGAGAGCTCTTCCTCACAGATGCACAAGTTTACCTGTTCAGCTACAGGTAAATACAAAACCAAAACCACACCAGACTTAAATTCAAATATTTGCTCTCCTTTTCAGGGAGTGTAAGATATTTAGTTGAGATTAGAAAGGCAAAAAAGTTAACAAACCTGATTCTCGGCTGTTTCTCATCTTAGTGGAGATCGTGATTATCCATGCGCTCAGATGAGAGCCATAGATTCCCAGTCATTGTTCTCATCTTTGGGGAGTCATTCAACAGCTGTGCACAAATTAGACCCAGAACTGGACGTGGCTACTTATAGAAACAAAAACAAAATACACAATTAGGGGGAAAGAAGACGGAGAAGGAAAACAGGTTGTGTGGTGCTACTTAAGATATTCTTACATTTTAGCAATTTGTGAAATGGAATTTCAGTCACTACAGCTGAATTGACTGGGCATCTCAGTGGCCCTCCCAAGCCATGAAGGAATAATTTTCAGAAAGTTAAAACCATAACTCCATTCAAATATAGGACTGCCTTGCAGACATTAACTCGTGACTCTTCTTTATCCAGGGAGCCCGTAATTCAGTAAAGTGGGCTTAAAGAGGACAACTTTGAGGAAATCAGTATTTTATAGGCATAAAAATTGTGAGAATAAGATTGCTAGAATAGATACCAAATTGCATTATGCCTACAGGGTAATAAAACTGTAACCTTTGGGATTATCTTCTCTAACAGACAAAAGTATGCTAGTTAACCTGGAATTTTATGATGTCTGGCTCTGTTTGAATTATAATAGGAAAGTCAAACAGAAACAAATTTCCTAAGACAATGCTCACTTGAGCTTATTAAAGAATGCTTCTGTATGCTATCTAAGTAAAGGGCCACCCTCCCTTTTGATATTTTCCAGGTTTTGAACAGTATTTTTTATTATTTCATTGTTCCTGAACTGTTTGTATGACAGAAACATGTTTTGTTTTTGCAAAGTATTCATTCCTTTTAGATATCCTGAAGCAGGCTTGATTCCTAGAGATCAAGCATTTAAACATTTTAGATAAACATCTCTGCATGCCTTCTGGCTTACAATTCCACTCCCCCCCTCTCACCCCCCTCCCCCATAGCAACCTAAGATAATGACATATTCTTTAAATAGTGAGGACTCCCATTTATTTTTCTTTGCTTATTCAAACAATCTATTTTTCTCTAGAAGTAGCTGCAGCTTGGGACTCGTAGTCGAACACTTCTTTCTAAACTTATGCAATTAAATTATGCAATTTTGCCTGGGTATCTCTTGAACCTATGGCTAAGCTACAAGTAATCAAAGTTCTTCCTTCTAGGAGTCTCTCTTCAAAATAACATATCAGTTGATGTAGGACTCTTCCTGGTTTGGGATTTTAACGCTAGCGTCTCCCACAGCAGTGCTCGACAACACAAATGGAAAATAGCTACCTTTGAAGTTTAAAGTCTAGATCAGCTTTCTGGATGGAGAATTGCAGTTGACACAGGCAACAGTTGCTCTGCAGTGTCTCTTCCTACAGAGAGCCACAGTTTCTCCTCTCTGGCCTCCTGCAATGCCTAAAGGCATGTATTAGGAAGGCGCTCTCTTCCCTTTGATCAAACCCTTGTCAGAACGGGCACAGCTTGCACGTGTGTACGGAGCCCCCTCCCCCATTTGTTTGGCATTCTGCTGAGATCTGTGGGTGTTAAGGAAAGCAACTCACCTGCAGACAAAACTGCCATAAACTATAGTGACTTACAGAGGTCAAAATCCCATATGGTTTACTTCTAAAGCCGGAGACCTAAATATGTCTCCTCAAGCTGCTCTAGTTAAAAGCCAACCACACAACTATAAAAACCAGCCATGGCATAAGGTCAAACGCCCACGATACTTAGGGTTGCTAAAATCTCCTGCCTGAAGCCAGCTATCCAGGCCCCTTGGGGAGCTTTAATCTACAGGTGCTGCTTAGTTTTCCAAAATTCCAATCTTTTTCTATTTCTGAAGACTTTCAGGCCATTATACTGAAGGCTAGGGATTATGGGGATATTAGAGCACCCCCTTTATTCTTGCTTCAGGTTAGACACTGAGAAATGGACTATGGAGTCACAGGTGGAGGATGAATATAATGCTTTTATTATCAATGGAGAAGCTGGAGAATATAGCTTAGGTGTGAAGGTCACACCTCCTCCTTGGCCGTCACCCAGAGGCGAGTGTTGCTGGAAGCTGCGCAGTGGCCCAGGCCATGTGGGTGAAGGATCTACCAGGGTAGGTAATGAAGGCACATTGACAAGTTACTCTTCCAGGGAACAAAGAAAAGAAAGAAAGGCAGGAACATCCTTCAACAGAGGCCTTGCATAACCGACAGTGAAATCCAACACTGGAAACAGAGAACTAGACTCATATCATCAGCCAGAATCTAGGAGCATTAAACTGCATAGACCTTGAGTTCTCCTAATCTCCAATTCATGCATCACTCATTTCTCTGTTGCTTCAAAAATATTGGTGTCTTACTATGTGTTCCACATTGTATTCAAAATTGGAAAATTGCAATCAATAAGACTTCTATGGTTCCAAATCTGCTGGAACCATATTTGCAAGGTAGTGTGAAAGGCTGAAATCAAACAGGTCTGACTGTGCCACGACTGCTCAAATGAAAGGAAAATAAAAGGTTCTTTTATTTTCTCGTCTAAATAAGAGAAAACCTGGGCAAATGGATTTATGAAAAAGAAAAGAATTCTATTTATTCACATAATTAAAAAGCTGAAGTCTTTGGGCCTATTCAGCAAAAGGAGATTTAAAGTGATTTTAATTTGGTCTCTTTTTCTCCATTTCTCAGCTTTACTTTTATTCTTTTATTCTGTTCTTTTGAGAAAGCTCTTCTGGATACCAGCTCTAGCCCTCACCCCTCAACTGAAAATCCAGTGGAGAAGAGCAAGAGTCCTGTTCCAGCACCCTCAGAAAAAGTCTAATTGGGTGGGCCCTCCCTGGTGGCGCAGCGGGTTAAAGCACAGCACTGAGAATCTAAAAGCCACTTCCCCATGAGTTCGATTCCCGCCTGCCCCGGAGGTGACCACATGGCGTGGCAGACCTCTCCTGGCCCGCCCGCTGCTCCCCTTAGCAGTGTACTTCGTCGATCTGCCTGTTCTGTTCCCCACTGTCTCTGGTGAAGCCTCTCACCGCCCCTGAACTTCTGGCCTGCACCCCAGTTCTGTATGCACAAATAAATAAATCTTTAAAAAAAAAAAGTCTAATTGGGTAATAGACTCTCCATTGCTGCTCTTTGGTTGAGGCTTGTACCCCATGGAGTCCCACCAGAAGGAGACAGGGGAGCGGAGGTGCCCAGAAAGAATGAAATCCACTCATTATTACAGGTCAAATGGATAGAGGGCCACAAAAGTCACAGATGTTCACCATGATTGAATCTGGGGAGAATAGAGAAGACTCCTCTTGGGAAGAAAAGGCATTTCTGTGATCTGAAGGATGTGTAGAAGTGAGGTATATTTTAGAGACAGTGGAGTGTTTTCGAGATTGAGCAAAGAGCAGGGATGTAGTTTGCCAGGGAGTGTGGTAAAGAACATTTATGTTTCAGGTCAACAGGATATAAAAATGACAGAGAGCAGAGGTTTGGAGATGTAATAGGTATCAGATTATATCTGGTTTTATAGAACAGAGTTTTATCTTTTTGGCTTTAATCTACCAAGGAATTACAGACAAAGGATTTAATGGGCACAAAAGTGAATTTTTTGTTTCTACTTGACTGACTATACTATTCCAGAAAAAAACTTTCCATTACAATTTCAAGGTTCCTCCCATTCTTTAAAATGAACTTGATGGGCCCTTCCTGGTGGCATTGCGGGTTAAAGCACAGCACTAAGATGCTAAAGCCACTTCAGCATGAGTTCGATGCCCACCCCGAGGTGACCCACATGGCACCACAGACATCTCCTGACCTGCCCGCTGCTCCCCTCAGCAGTGTACTTTGTAGATCTTCCTGTTCTGCTCCCCACTCTGTCTCTGGTGAATCCTCTCACCTCCCCTGCACCTCTGGCCTGTACCCCAGTTCCCTATGCATAAGCTTCAGGTTAGACACTGAGAAATGGACTATGGAGTCACAGGTGGAGGATGAATATAATGCTTTTATTATCAATGGAGAAGCTGGAGAATATAGC
>NW_004567126.1:12034038-12076776 GCF_000260355.1 Condylura cristata
CTCCTGACTCTTTCTTGGGTGAAGCCTCTCACTGCCCCCACACCTCTGGCCTATACCCCAGTTCTGTATGCATAAAATAAATAAATCTTTAAAAATAAATAAATAAATAAATAAATAAATAAAGTGAATTTGAATTGAGGTACCTAATATTTCTTCAAATAAGTTATCCCAAATCTGAACATTAGAAATCATTGTTCTCAGCACAGATGTTTGACCTGATGATATTTAGTGGGAATTGGACATGGAAGCACACTGAGACAGGATACTATTACCATTCTAGTATGTTGATTTAGACTCACAACATCTTCAAGTCCTTTTTTATTTTTCAGTGGTTGGAGCTGGACTAGTACTTAACTAATGTTGACTCTTGTTAACATTAGGAAAAGGAGAATGAGAACCTCTCTGGTAGTGTAGGGGTCAAACTCTCAGTACTATGAAGCTGTCACCAACCACTGCAGCACAAGTTCAATCCTCAGCCAGGGAGTTGACACACATGATACAGTGAATCTCTCCTGCTCATTCACTGCTTCCCTCAGCAGTGTATTTCCATCAATCCACCTGTTGTGCTCCCCACTCTGTCTCTGGTGAGTCCTCTTACCCTCTCCTCCCCCCACCAAACTTCTGGCCTACACCCCAGTTCTTATATGCAAAAATAAATAAAAATATATCTTAAGAAAAAGAAAAGGAGAATGAATGCATAATGTCTCGATTTAGCCTTCATTTCACCAGACATGAGGTGTGGGAGCAGAATTACAAGGTGAGAGCTTGACTCCTTTTCTTGTGGAGAGAAGATATCTGGGAAGACAGAAAAATCTTAGAGAATGAGGCCATCAGTCAATGAGGTCCCCTCAAATTGCTGCCAAATCTTTCACCTTACCACTCCAGAATATTAAGGGCACAAATCATGCTGCTGACTCTGTAGTAAGAAAGTTTCTGACTTAAAATTACATGTGCCCCCACAAAGCTGAGGTAAAGTAAAAGTTTCCTTTCTACGGGAAATAGAATGATCAGAAAGAAATGTTATAGAAACAGAGAGGAAGGAGATTTCAATTGTGAACCCTCTTGATAAAATAGGGTTAAGTACAGAAAGTTGAGGTTGTTTTCCTAAATCTTTCTTTACTGGATCAAAGATAGAAAAATCTAGGAGTGCTGCTAAGATTGGCAAAATCTGTCACCTCTCGGGTAAAAATTTAACTATGTGATGTGATAGTTACCTAAATTTACAGCAGTAATCATTTTGTAATATATGCATATATCAAATTATTATCTTATTCACTTATTACGTTTATTAGTGTAAAACAAATGCATTGCTATGTGTCAGTTATATTTCAGAAAATTGAAAAAACTAGGAAGTGACCAAAGGAAAAAGTCTTGCTTATGCCAGATATGTATAGCTGCTGATACAGAACTATAGGAAGTCTTGTACTAAGAAAAAAAGGAAGAATGTATAGTAATGGACAGTGTCTCTCTTAAGAGAAGGGAGCTGTTGAATGAAGTTTCAGTTTCCTGAAAATCAAAAGTGTAGAGACAATGAGTGGAGACCTTACAGGCAGAGCTATAACAGGACTCATTGGAGGGCTGTCCTAGTACTTGACATGTAAAGAAAAAGGTACAGATAACCTTGGCCTCAAGGGGTAATGTCTGCTAAGTTCTCCAATTCAGAATGTTTCTTTTAAGGAAGCCATGGTTGGCTTTAGGGTTTTAGGGTTGGGTACTGAAGTGCCTTGGCTTGGTCACACCTATCTAAATGTACATACATATTGTCTTTGCTGTTTCTGCTAAGGCTACTTTTCCACAAACTGGTGAATTAAATAAAATAACAACTCTAGCATCAGACCAGTTGTTTCAATCACTCCAAAATTGTCTAGAAGACAAAGAGAGATAAAGACAAGAGCCAGAACTAAGAGGCTATCGGGCTATGATGTTGAATTTTGAGAGGGTTCCAGAACTG
The DNA here is from genome assembly GCF_000260355.1 of Condylura cristata. Taxonomy (NCBI): domain Eukaryota; kingdom Metazoa; phylum Chordata; class Mammalia; order Eulipotyphla; family Talpidae; genus Condylura; species Condylura cristata. The sequence goes on from NW_004567126.1 coordinate 12,035,990, forward strand.
GGATACCCAACTCATGTTGGCAGTTTCTATCAGATTATCATTAAAAGCCTGTGTCTAATGTCCGAAGAGATTTGTAAGCATTTTGTGGGCTAAGAAATTGGAAAAATTGTTACAAGTCTCTTTCAGACAATCCTTTTAGGAGGACAGCTTCTTTTTGGGATCCAAAGTGTCACACAAAGGACCAGCACTAGGCCCTTCATAGTGTGGAGTCAGATGAAATCTGGCAAAGTAGTGATGGGCTTTGGTTTTTCAAGTTGATGACTGTACAACTTGAGGAGTGGGTTAACAGTTCCCTCTTAAAAGAACGGCTTTCTCAGCATACCGGAACCACAAGAGTTAGGAATATATTGAAGCAAACTGGCTGACTTGAGTCAAGTGCCTAAGAATAAAATAATGAGTTGCTGGGGGATCTTAACACAAATAACAGTGGATACCATCGTCCATCGGAGCCTATTTGCAGCGTTGCTAAGTTTATTCTACCTCTCCTTAGCCTGGCTGCAAATGAGAAGGTCTTTGGGTCCTTGGTCTCTGGAAATACAGTGTTCTGTCATTCTTTTTGCCTTTATCTTCAGAGAAGATTAAAGGGGGGTGGGGAGCCAGAATAAGGTCTGTCTACATTTAGCATGAGTGAGAACTGTCCCCATCTATGTAAATATATCGAAGAACACTATTCATTTACCAGTTGCTCAGAAACGGAATAGGGAAATGTGGGTGAGAGGTTATGAGAAAACCAGTGAGGAGGGAAGAGCGGGCAGCAGGAGTGTCCTCTGGTCCTAGTGGCAAGACTCCTTTGAGGTAGGTCCACAGCACCAATTTGCCAATCCTGTCTTTGTTCCCCAACCCATAATCTTGATATACGCTTTCATGTTTTCACATTTGCTTATTAGATAAACACACTTCTCTCCTTACTTTCAGAGGCATATGGACATCTCTTTTCAGAGAAATAAAGAAATCATGATTCAATGAGGAAAACAAAGTCAGACCAACTACAAATAGATAGAACTCAAGAGACATTTTTCCAAAGAAATCATCCAAATGGCCAATAGGCTCATAAAAAGATGCTCAACATTATCAGGAAATACAAATGAAAATTATAATGTGATTTCACCTTCATGTCTGTTAAAAAGACAAGTCAAAAAGATAAGAAAGAAGTGATTGTGAGAATGTGGAGAAAAGGGAGTTTTATGCACTGTTGGTGAGACTGTAAATTGGCACAGCCATGATAGATAATAGGATAGAGACTGCTCCAGAGATTAAAAACAGAACTTTCATATGATCCACTAGTCCCAATTCTGGTGATGTATCTGAAAGATGCAAATGCACTACATTAATGAGATATCTTTATGCCCATTCTTATAACAACATTATTTATAATAACTAAGACATGAAAACAAACTGTCCATAAATACATGAATGGATGAAGAAGTGTATATATATATATATATGCACACACATACACACACATACATATATGTACATACAAATATGCACACATACATATATGTGTGTGAATACATATATGCATACACACATATATAATATCATGTAGTGATAAAAAAGAAGGAAATCCTACCATTTGTAATAACATGGATGGGCCTTGAGGGCATTATGGTAAGTGAAACAGGCAGATAAAAAAGTGCTCACTTTCATGTGGCATCTAAACAAGCAAATGAACAAACACAACTCCTAGAAAATGATATTATATTTGTGGTTAATGGAGGGTGGATGGGATTGGGGGCTTTGGATGAAGATGGTTGAAAAGTACAAATTTCCAATTATAAATACTGGTGATGTCATGTATAACATAAACTATAATTAACACTGTTGCATGGTATTTTTGAAAGTTATTAAGATACCATATCCCAGGCATCTCTTTTTGATATTTATATGAGTTGATGGATGTTTTAACTTATTGTGGTAATCATTTTACAGTATATGGAATTGATTGGTATACCTTAATATGTTATGGTATACCATAACATCTTATAAGGTGTTATGTTTCAATTCTATATCAATAAAACAAGAAAATTGTTTAAATCAAATTGGTCTAATGTATCTAAAGGTGTGTATTTATGGCATATGTTTTCTACTTGTCATTATAGTTGATGTGTATGTGTGTGCTGTGAGTGTGTAAATCTATGTTTACACATTACTATATCTCATGTATCTGTTACTGTCTCTATACATATGTGGCATGTGTGAGTTGGGCAGATTTCACAAGTTACACTTGCTTTCCCTGTACCTTTCTATAGGCTGCTGGACAAAGGCATGCTGGGAAATCCAAAGTCTTGGCTAAGGATGCTCTGAGAAAATACTGAGTGAAGGAGCTCCGGCCTTTTCTCACATACCCCTCAGTCATTAAATGTAAGAACGGTAAAGACTACTAGAGACCACTGATTCCAAGCCTCTATTTTAGAGCAAGAGAGACCAAGGACCAGAAAGAAGAAGGGACTTGCTCAGGATTCTTATTTAAGGTAGAATTGGGACAAGCATTTAGATTGCTGCCTCCTCATTAAGTGCTTTTTTGGTCAATAGTAAAAGACTCGGACGCTTCTCCCCTCTCTCCAAACCTTGGACCTGTGTGTGTATGAGGACATCATAGTTTTATTCCCAGTTATTTTCTTCTGTTCTCAGACTCACCAGTTTTCCCCTGGGAGACTTTTCAATTTCTTTCCCTGCCCCCTGAGATTCCTGGTTCACAGTCCAGGCTGGCACAGAAAGTGGCTTCCCAGGGGCATCCAGGACTTGTCAGCAGTTTTCATTCCCTCTGGGACAGAAGTAGCAGGACCTCAGAACTTCCACTTCTTAAGACTCAGCTCAATCTCCACCTGATTCAGCAGAAGTCTCTGGAATCTTCCCTTTATATGCCAACCAAGGCTCCAAACGGCACTAACCAGAAGCATAAGCTGCCTCTGTTTCTGGAATGAGAAGACCAAAAAAGCTGACGATGACCATTGAGAAAGAAAATGCACAACAATAAACACAGTGCTCTCAGTTCTATAAATAACCCTAATTAAAATGAAAACACCAGCAGAGTCTCATCTTTTTTATTTTTTCTGTTGGACATCATGGGAGGTCCTTGCAGCAGAACCTCTGGGGCTTGCCAACAATAACCAGGCTCTGAGAAGGAGGAAATTTCTGTGCTTCTTTCATTTTTCTTGCCAGCTCCAATCTGACTCTTTTTTGAGACTTATTGCTGGTCCTTATCTCCTTCCATTTCGTTTTTTAAGGTGACTTTTAGAGCCCCCATTGCTGACTCTATATTCTCTCCTAAAGTTTCATGTATTATCAGGGTGATTTATGAAAGCAGTTCAGTGGGGCTTAATTCACCACACAATTAAAATAGTGCCAGGGGGGTTTCTCTTAGAGGGAGAAGTGGTGGCTATTCTAGTCTCATTTTTAAAGGACCAGATAACATTAGACATAGCACAGAAGTCTTTCTCTCTCACAAATCAGCAGGAGTGGGAGAATTGGCTCTGTTCCTTGAGGTGGCTGAGAAGAGCCCTGTGGTTGAGGAGATGCAGAGAGTGGCCAGACTCTGCACATGGGGGTGGAGGGATTGAGGGGAGAGGTGCTGCTGTTGGGAAAGATCAGCCTAAGAATAAGTCAACTGGAGTGTGCACATACTGTCTTACTGAGGATATTACAATGGGTCATACTCTAGAGCTCAAGATCCACGGGGAAGGCCATGCAAGAAGGGTCTGGAACTAGACAAATCATGAAATCGCCTGGCTTCAAATAGAGTTCATCAAACTTAGAAGTTGTCACCATTCAACTCCTAGTTTAGGAAACCTTCTAATAAGGCTTATTTGCTCAAGTTTGCATAGATAATGAACAGCAGAGACTGGGCCCCTTATCAGCCAACAGACTCTAGATAGTCTCTTCAAAATCATGACATGTACTGCATATGTACATCTCATGCCAACTTGAGATCTCCAAACACTCCCACACAGCTAGTATTGGGTATAAATATTTAATTTAGTGCCCCTGTGTGCTTTCAAGCATCTCATGATGAACTCTTACATTTTTCTATTGACATCAAACCGTTCTGTTTATAACCTGCCTCTCCAACCAGTTGTAATATTAAAACCATGTCATATTCATCATTATATGAAGGCTTGTGATCATAACAGGTCTTTGCAACCCTACCACCTCTGACACAAGATGTCTCTAATGATAGTCTTGACTTAATCTGTATTTGTTGATGGAAAGAATGACTAGTCATCACAAAATAGGATGTCAAAGTGCAAGAGTATAGGGTATTTCTTGAATTACTTGTCAAGGAAGCAAAGTTAAGCAGTCGAAACACTTCCTGGAAAAGGTGTGTTTCTGGGTCAGAATTTCAGTGGGGGGATTGTAGGGTATGGTGCATATCAGACAGCATCGGCAAAGATCCACAAGGGGAAAACAGCATTTATATTCTAAATAAAGTTCCCAAATAGATCAATGTCATAGGCATTGCTGACATGCTAGTTCTTTGAAGATGGGGAAGTAGTGCAGAGATATTAGTTTGGAGGTCAGAAGATCTTTGGCAAATTGCTTATTCACATTAAAATTCCATTTTCTCATCTATATAAAAGTAATTTGTATCAGGTCTTAATGGATTAAATGAAAAAGAAAAGAAAAAAGGCCCCAAAGTAAATTTTGATCAGTTAAGGCACTGTTTTTCAGATTTTTGCACTAGAAAGTTATCTTGATTTTCAAATGTCTTTTCTCTGCCCTTTTTTGGCAGATCACAGGCTCAGGAGATTTGTGTGGAGTGCTCCTTCCCTCCTACACATCTTGAAAGTATCATTGGTGTCTTAGTCAAAAGCCTGAGTTCGAGTCCAGCCTCCTTTGTTTCCAAGTATTATGACTTCAGCAAGTTACTCACTCTAAATGTGTTTACTCACTGTAAAGTATAACTAATGATATAATTTGTGTGTGAAAAACATGAGTTGCTTTATGAAAAGGGTTTAATGATATAGTAAAATTCAATAAAGGAAATCCTACTTTAATTACCTCCATTTGACAAATAGACTAAGATAGGTTAACTTGGAGAATAGAAATGTTCTCCAGCCACCCAAATAAATGTTTTAGGCTTTTGAAAGTACATTCTGTACCCCCAGGAAGTAATGGAATTTTGGGCAGAATTGCCAGGGAAGTTTGACCCTCTGGATTTTGTGACCCAGCCCCAATATATCTGACTGGCTAAAAGTATGAAATTCATTAAAGATCTTTCAAAAATCCCAGACATAGTAAAGTGACAGCACAAATCTCATATGTAGGAGACCCTCCTTAGGGTGAAGAATTCCCCTTAGCTGCATGGTAGAGTCAAGCCTGAGTTCAGGGAGCTCTCTTTGTTGGCCTAGAAGGATGGAGTTCATGCACAAATCACACTCAATTTATTTTATTTTCATCATCATTAATGTTTGCGATTCTGAGCACATTCCATGGGCTGAGCCCTCCAAGGCTTGGAGATCATAAATTCACATTTAGGATCAGCCAAAGAATCTGTGAGGTTGACAGTGAACAGTGTCTTGAAGACTAACCAAGTTCAGAGGCTAATAGTGCACAGATTGGGGACAATTGAGCAAATTTGTCTAGTGGAGCAAATGACACATACCCTTGTATCTTTCCTGCAGTAAAATAGAGCCCATAGACCAAAGGTCAAATGCCACACAGATTCAGCTGAAAAAGTTCATGGATCACTTGTCTTTTCACCCCTTACTGCTATCCCTGTTGTCTGTATCTATGGAACATACAATCTGCTAGAGCTGTTAAAACCACCTGCTCGACTCCCCTAAAGAGGGAAAACTCTTAGATCTTCTGCACTATCCCTGGGACAAACCAGAACTTTCAGCAAATTTTAGCAGTGTAGTTTTCTTATTATTCCCCATAAGGGGCCATTCCTACATAGGGAAATACTATCCTGGACTTAGTCCTTGAAAAGATGACTTAGAACTTTGTCATCCTTGTTATGCAGAACATTTTTACCACATAAATTAGAAGAATTTACAAGTGGAGAGATATTAATCTTCTCTGAGTGAATTTGGGGGTCAATGATTCTAGGTCTCTGTAGGAACTACATTTCATTTGTTCTGACTTGTTTATGCCATATTGAGTCTATACAGTGAGGGCACCTTAACTATTCCCTTCCACATAGACACAAAAGAGAAGTTAATGAAGGTATCAGATGTTTTGGGCCTTCGTTAAATCCAGACCTGCATGCTTTTTGGTAACCAAGTTTTGAGACTAGTAGGTTTAGCAGGTAAGCTGTGACTCCTTCATGAGCACATCTTTGAACCCCAGTTGAAATTGGATGAAAAGTAAAACATACATCTAAACTCTCTTTGTAAACCTGTATGAAATATACATAGCTACTTTTGCTAGCATAGATGGTTACCCAATTAGTTTGGCCATCAGACATCTTGGAAAAACAAATAGAAAGGTTCCAGCAGACTAATAATTCCATTTTTATTGTTGTGTGGTCTCATTGATTCTGTTGTAAGTACATGGTGAGTACAGGAAGAGGGGGTGAGGAGGAGCAATGCAGAAAAAACACACATTTCTATAGATAGATGGAGAAATAAAAAAAAAAAATGAATTCCCCTCCCTGAGTAGAGAGGAGTGGGTAGGATGGGTTCTGCACATGTTTTAGCTGTATCACTGTGCTAGAACCCAAAAACACTCTTCTTCATCATTGTATTTTCTCAGTGTTTGGATCACCTGAAGTCAGTGGAGAGAGTTTAGAGTATTGGTATTGGATGAGCAGGACACAGATCATATGGCTTACTGCCAAACAGCTGAGACCCAGACTTTTCCGCAGCTCCCGCTCTGGGTGTGTGTGACATAACTTAGAGACCACTCTAGTGAGTCACATAATTAGATGAAACTGAGAACTTCTGTTGGAAACAATGAGAAAAAGTGCCAAGCTCAAGCCCCATTTGACTTCTGAAATGGAGTTAGTCATAATACACCAGGTGAGGATCACAGAACTTTTGTGAAAGAATCCCAGGTTGTGTGCCTACTTGTCAGAGCACACAGGAGATGTACCTAGTTTCTCTCAAGCTAACAGATATGTTGGATTTTATTTTTCCTTCTTCATGAATAACATTTCTAAGAGGATTTTAACAGAATAATGTGGTAAGGAGAGGGGTTGTTTTCCTTCTCAAGGGATCATGCTGAGCATTAGCAAAAGACATGAGAAGGTAGGTGAGTAAAGTGTTTAGGTAGATGGGCTTTGGGGACCATTAGTCTATGGTTCAGTCTTCATTCACCCTCAAAATCAGCCTGAGTTTGGACATTAGTAATGTTTCCTTCTTTGCTTGTTTTATTGTAGTTTACAAGAGTAGTTCACCATGTTTTATCTAATGGTCTTGGTTTTCTAATCTAGGATATTGCTAAAATTAGCAGCAAGCTAGGGATGTGAAGACTAAATGAAATTAAGCCTGCAGTACTCAACATGTATAAACTTCCATTCTCATTAATGATATGCCAAGTTAGAGCTGCTCTTGTCTCTTATTTGCAGATACTTTAGCTGAGGTTTAGATATAACTTTTCTAACTAGAGTCTGTACCTTCTAAATCAGTGGAGAAGTCTGGCACCAGAGGACAATTTGGTCCTTAGGCTGGCTGAACATTTCTTGTATGTTTCCTTGAAGGACACTGAATTTGCTTTTTTAGGCATGTTTCATTCTGTAGGTCAGTTGCTGCTGGCTTAGCAGTAAAAATGAGACCAATTTCCAATTCAGATAAATGCTGTAGCATAATAGAAGGGTTTAAAAAATTAGCTGAGGGCCTCTGTGGTGGCCTACGGGTTAAGTCTCAATGCTATCACCACTGTGGCCTGAGTTTGATCCCAGCCAGGTAGCTGACACACAGATGGGGCAGCAGACCTCTCCTGTCTCACTACTACCTATAGCAGTGCAGTTCAGTAAATCTGCCTGTTCTATTCCCTGGTCTATCTCTGGTGAATCTTCTTGCCCCCCACATCCCTGGCCTAGATTCCATTTCTTCCATACAAAAACAAAATTAAAAATTAGCTGAGTGCCAAAGAGGAAATGCAGATGGCCAACAAGCATATGAAAAAATGTTCAACATCACTCGTAATAAGGGAGATGGAAATTAAAACCACAATGAGATACCACCTCACCCCAGTGAGAATGGCACATCTTCAAACAACTAGCAACAACAAAAGGTGGCCAAGAAGGGGAAAAAAAGGAACTCTCCTGCATTGCTGGTGGGAATGCAAACTAGTACAACCACTATGGAAAACTGTTTGGAATTTCCTCAAATTGCTAAACATGGAGTTTCCCTACGACCCAGCAATCCCACTCCTAGGTATCTACCCAAAAGACACAAAAACACTGATTGAAAAAGATACCTGTACCCCCATGTTTATTGCTGCTTTATTTACAATTGGAAAAACATGGAAGCAGCCCAAATGCCCAAAAGTAGATGACTAGATAAAAAAGATGTGGTACATATATACAATAGAATATTACTCAGCAACCAAAAAAGAGAAACACATGTCTTTTGCAGCAACTTGGATGGAGATGGAAAAGATCACGCTTAGTGAGATAAGCCAGAAAGAGAAAGAAAAATACCAGATGGTTTCACTCATAGCAGGAGTATAATGGACCAGGCAAGGAAATAACAAAAATAATGAACAACCATATACCAAAAACATTTTGCAGGGGTGGAGTGGGGAATGGGATCAAAAATGGGAGGTGGGGCAGGGAGGGAAGTGCTTGGGATTATGGTGATGGCACACGGGTGACTTGGTGATGGGAAATCCGTGGGGATTACAATTGGGATAGAAAAAAAAATGTACAAAATGATGTAAGAATAAACTGTTGTAAAAAAAAAAAAATAGCTGAGTGTCCTGTGAATTCACACTGAGATCTGGCATCAAAAAAGGGCACTCTGAAGTCAGATCCTAACAATGGACATCTGAGGAGATGTTTGCTGTATTGTGTGCTGGTCAAAGAGCTTTGGGAGAATCTTACAAATTTCTGAGCACTGCACTTTAAAATGAATCTTGACAAACCAGAACAAGTTCAGAAATCTGGAATCAGTGAAACAAACAGCCTTGGAACCATGTCTCCTGGACAAAACCTAATAGGGACATTACCAGTGTCTGCAAATATTTACAAGGGTGAATGATTGAGCACTTTAACCCCCTAGAAAGAGGAACTGGTGAGAGAGAAATAATTCTGTAGTGGGAAGAAGTTTAACAAACATTTACTTTCATGAAAGGAAAATAAACCCCACAAAGGTAGGTATTTTGGTTTGTTTGTTGCTATCATCTTGCATCTAAAAATAGGGCTTGGACTCTTGTCATTTAACAAATATTTGTTGAATAAATGAATGTTTTTACAAGTTGTCAGAACTGCCTCAAAATGGCTTTCTTCAGACCTGGAATTATTCACGCACGATGTTTGATGAGATGTGATGGAAGACATTCAAACGAGCAATGTGGGCTGGGCTCAGTGACCTTCAGGATGGATACTGATCTTGAGAGAGAATTCTTTCTTCAACACACCAGCGAAAGGACCAGTGCCAGTGAACAAACACCAAGTTTGGTGCCCTTCCAGAGCAGTCTTTCAACAATTCATTTATCCTGCAACACATCAGCCCCACTCTGAGCCTTGGTTATAATGAACTCATGGCAGGCAAAGGAGTTCATTCATTAACTGAACGATTGTTATGGCCTCTCTGATCTGGCAAAAACATAGCTTTCAGCTCTGACTTCCATCATTTTCTTCTAAGAGTTCCCCTGGATGGAGTCTGGTAGTTATCACCAACAGGGAAGGATTCACTGGGAATCCACATTGGCAAGTCCTCCTTCCTCCGCTCATCACCTCTTACCCCTACTTCCAGGGAAATGCCTGCAGTCCCTTGCTTAGAAATTTGGCCCCCTCCTGTGCAAATACTCCACCCACACACTCATTTTTTTTTTTTTTTTTATCAGAACTGGAACCAAATTCCCTTAGCCTTTAACTGGTGTGTAGACTCTGAGTATAAACACGATCCCTGGCATTAATCACGGGTAATAGAAACCAGAGATGAACTGTCACGTAGCTGGCTATCCTGTTGCTGAGTCAATGCAACCTTTTAAAAACACACTAAGAAATACACACGCAGGCTGGGAACAGAGCATGAAAGAAATTCCAAAGAATATTTTTCTTCCTCCCTCCCTTTGCTTTTCTTTTTTTAATTGCACAGGAATTCAGTAACCAAAAAACACAAAGCATTAAAAATAGAATCAGGACTTCTAAGGATCTGAAATAGAGTAGTATGTGGAGAAAAAGCTTTTTATTATTTATACGTCATTCTTGTAGCAAGAGATTTAACCATTTCAACATGGAAAACATACATTGGCCATCTGGTGCTGCCTCCTCCGTGCAGCTGCTGCTCTTGACAGCTATGCCGTCGGGCATGTGCTGTCGTGGACAGAGAGCCAGCCTTAATGGTAGAAGGCCTGAGTTTAAATTTTACTTCTTTCTCTTATTATTTCTGTAAATTATATTATTCTTAAGTTTTAGTTATCTCACCTACAAAATAATAAAATATCCACCAAACTGGATATTAATCAAGTTGTAATGACAATCATTTGTTCAATCAAAGGTTAATGGATTCTAGATCTGGTCATAGTTGGGAAATATCTCAGAAGCATGACATCTGACACCCCTCCAAAACACAATAGCCATCATTTACCCAAACCACTCTTCCATAAATCAAATAAAGGATTACATAATTTGGTGCAAAAAATATACCTGTGTGTATATATACATATGTATATATGTATGTATATGTAGGTATGTCTGATACTATTTTTGTTATGGTATTTCACACCAAAAGAATAATATTTACAAAGATTTGGGATCCTTATTTGGTCATGCTAATACTCATTTACCGTTAAGGACAGCCAATACGCAACAAAGAGTAGGAAAACTATAGAAACTAACCCCAATGATTCAGAGAAGCACTGAAAAGAAGACACTTCTTAGAAGAAGATAAATGGCAAAGTAAAAATTAGAGGTGACTTATTCTCTCACTTTTACTTAACTTCCATCAACCACAATCTGCTAAGCTATCATGCTAATTAGTACTTAAGAATTTTGCTCAGTTTCTTTCCAAATCCTAAGCCTCATTACATTCTAGGCCATTATTTAATGACTTGATCTGGTAGTATTGCTGTAGTTACCCCGATTTCATAGTTATGTGAGTAAAGAGGAGATGACAAATAATTTCCAAAAGTGACTGCTGGGTCTGCTATGGAATTAGTCTGAGGGTTCAGAGGGGTTTTGAGTTACTTTGCAATAGAATGGCTGTGGTGGCATCAACATAGGTCTGCCCAATTGTCACCTATTAACTCTGGAGTACAATGTTGTGAGTGTGACTCAATGAATGCTGGATGTTAAGTGAGCAACCGTACTCCATATGGGTAGTCTAACCATTTCATTAGTCACCATTCAAAACAGAACCCTTGTGAGTGTGACAAGGGCAACTAAATAAATGTTCTGGAGTAATGTGTGTAAACAAGACTGTCATGGAAAAATCCAAGATATATGACCACCCCATCTAATGCGACTGCCCTGGAAATCTGGCCAAGACTCTTGGTAGAGGAGGGAGTCACTTCACAAGGGCTCTTCTTGACTTGAGGCTGAAGCCTAGACACTGCTGGAGATTCTTGGTTTAGAGTCCTGGAAACGACATCATACCAGGTCAACTGATCATATCCTGTTTGGTGTTGCCTTTAGTGGGTACCATGGGCAGAAGAGAAAGTTTCATGTAATTATAGTTGATTATGCAAATGGTTCTTATTGCCTTAGTCTACATAGCAGGAGTATCTGTACTTGGTTCTCGGTTGTAATGTGGAGAATAAAATATTCCACAAATGTCCAGAATATGGCATTTTTCCCCTTTGGGTAAAAAGGTTACTTCTTTTACTTTCAATAACTTTTTTTTTTTAAAGATTTATTTGTGCATACAGAACTGGAGTACAGACCAGAGGCTCAGGGGCGGTGAGAGGCTTCACCAGAGACAGAGCGGGGAGCAGAACAGGCAGATCTACGAAGTACACTGCTGAGGGGAGCAGCGGGCGGGTCAGGAGAGGTCTGCCGTGCACTGTGGTCACCTCCGGGGCAGGCAGGAATCGAACTCATACTGAAGTGGCTTTAGCTTCTTAGTGCTGTGCTTTAACCCATTGTGCCACCAGGGAGGGCCAACTTTCAATAACTTTTCAAAGAAACTGATATCAAGGTTCTATCAAATATAGATTTTCTTAATTTCCTCTTTTAAGTCTTCTGATCATTTGATAATCTTATAGTATGTCTTTTGGCTCCTAATGTGTGACATAGTGGAAATAATTAGGACTACCAAGAATAGCATTTTATGTTTTGGTCCAACTCTGTCATTGTCGCTTCCTTGATGCAAGCATTCTAGATCTTAGTGTTTCTCTGATTGTCTCACACTCTCTTGAAATCTATTCATATGTTTATTTTTCAATTTACTATGTATATGTAAAAGTAAACAATACAGACACCATCACCACCATCAACAATATCCACCAATGATCTTGAATACCTAGTCAGGCTCTGTGTGTCCATGATTTTATGCTAGCTTTTAGGTTGATTCTGTGATTGTGCTCTAGGTAGCAGATATTTTAGCCTACTAGCCATTATAAGGTGTTATAATAATTCAATAAGAATGATAACTGTAATTCCACAATAAAATGGTCTTATATTTGAAAATGAAACCAGAAATCTTTCATCAAAGATGTCTATTACAGTCATAATGAAGATTTTTAGTTATGTAAAATAACCAGCTAGGTCAAGTTTTCAATAATTGATGGATACCTCTTAATCTTGTTTTATTCCCAGCACACAAATTAAAAAGTATGTATCTAGATGGAAAACATTTTTAGTTAATAAGAAGAGAACACAGGTCGAAAAATATATCACTGGCAGTTGCTAAAATACATTTTGAAATAAGAAAAAAGATTGGAAAGCAGTATGTTGAAATGCATTGTGATAATGTTTGATGATTGAAACTATAATTAGTGGTAAAATAAGACAAATGTTTTCCAAATATTCTTAATAACTGAAAGGAACATAAAAGCTAAATACTTTTAACAGAGATCAACATCATCTATTTTAATAATATTTACCCTCTGTGAGAAATCCATCTTGTTTTCAGGACTAATATTTATCTGGGAGACTCTGTAATCTTGCTTTTTTGGCTGGGCTGAACTTACTCTTTCTAATCCCATATATTGAATCACTTTTAAATTTTTATTAAATCATAACTTTTTCATTATTTGTATTTTGAACTAGACAATTCAGTTTTTTAGTGTATTCACAGTTGGTCAACTATTATCTAAACTTTTTTTTAAATATTATTAATTTATGCACACGGAACTGGTGAGAAGATTCACCAGAGACAGAGTGGGGAGCACAACAGGCAGATGGAGGAAGTACACTGCTGAGAGGAACGGTGGGGAGACAGGAGAGTCTGCTGCACCACCTGGATCACCTCCAGGGCTGGGGATGGAACTGGCACTGAAATGGCTGTGGCTGGCTTTGCAGTGCTGCCCTTTGATCCATTGAGCCACTAGGGAGGGCCACACCTAAACATTTTTTTTTTAAAGATTTATTTATTTGTGCATACAGAACTGGGGTACAGGCCAGAGGCTCGGGGCAGTGAGAGGATTCACCAGAGACATTGTGGGGAGCAGAACAGGCCGACTGACAAAGTACACTGCTGAGGGGAGCAGCAGGTGGGTCAGGAGAGGTCTGCCCCGCTATGTGGTCACCTCCGGGGCAGGCGAGGATGGAACTCATGTGGAAGTGGCTTTAGTTTCTTAGTGCTGTGCTTTCACCCGCTATGCCACCAGGGAGGTACAGTTTTAACCCCCCAAAAGAAACCTTTTTAAAAGCAGTTTATAACCCCCCAAAATAAACCCCAGACTCAGGAGCAGTCTCTCAACATCCCCTTTTCTCAGGCGAGGCATTTGCTAGCCTACCTACTGTCTCTCTCTATTTGCTTATTCTGGGGTTTCCATGTAAATGGAATCATATGTCATCCCTGTGACTGACTTTCTTCACTCAGCATAATGTTTTCATGGTTCACCAATGTGGCATTATCTGACGGTGCTTCATTCTTTTTTTTTTTTTTCATGTCTGCTTATCAATCCATTATGTGGATCTCTCACATTATATGCTCCCACTTATCATTTGGAGTGAGGTTGATGGTATAGTGGTGAGCATAGCTGCCTTCCATTTATCAGTACGTTGATATTTGGGTTGTTTATACTTTCTGGCGATAAATTATGAATATTCTTGGACAAGATTTGGTGCGGGCTTATGTTTTCATTTTTCTAGCTTTACAACTTGGAATAGAATTGCTAGACCATTTAGTAACCATATGTAAACTGCTGAAGAACTGACAGTTTCCCAAAGCAGCTTTATCATTCTATGCTTTCATCAGTAAGGTAAAAGGCTCCACCTTCTCCACATCCTCACCAATATATTTGTCATTTTCTAAATGATTCTAGTCAGTGTGAAGGGGCATCTTGTGGATTTGAATTGCATTTCTCTAGTAGTAAGAAATAGTATACTGTTTAAAGATAAACTGAGATACATTAAAATTTTCAAGTTTACTAAAACAAACATTGATTCAAATCAAGCAGCACTAAACCAAAAGTGTCTAGAAGTACTCCATCAGCTGTAGAAGCTAAGTTTTATAGAGCAGATATGGAAGCAAAACATGGAAATTGTTTGGATATAGCTTAAACAATGGACTTATTTAGGAGAAGCCAGTTTGCAATTTATGACTGATTTTTCTTAAATTTCATTTTCTCAGATACAAGTTGGCTCTGGCTTGATTATTATTTTTGTTTTGCAACCAAGGCACTAGAGTCACTAAAGTCTAATGAGCCTCAGGTTTAATTACTTTAACATCCACCCAAGTATTTGTCCTGAATGAAATTAAGAATCATGGAAAAGTACAAGTATACTAGACATTTCTAAACCTGGGGTAGAACATGGGACAATGAAATGTTAGCTTTAATCTGTGGAGGAAAAATTCATTAGCTGAGTCTTTGATTTTACAAGAGGCTAGCAGTCTCCCTTGAGAGAGAATTGAGCGTAAGGTATTCCCTTCAGATTGGAGAATTTGCGGCCAGCTGGCTGATGTCCATCAGTGACCAGCACATTAGCAGATTTTGCCCGGTCCAACACCTCTGCACTCGCCCCATGGTTTGTTTGTCTAAAGCTCTTCACCAACATGAGAAAGGGAATCACATCTCCCTTGAATGTGCATTCATCTTGCCGTTTCCTGGATGACATGTGCTTGCTCTGACCTTGGCAGTTTGTCTCACTCAGCCTCTCCATATATCAAATGGGTTGTGTTAAAACCTAATTTGAGGACAAAATGTAAGCAAGGGAAAAAATGGATCCTTTTGCAAGACCTGAAACCCATCATTTTAAAGTAACACAGCACTGGAGACAAGTGACAGGACAATGGATTATAAGAGCATGTGTTCTCACGGGCCCAGGTGGCTTAAAGAGGTCTCAATTTTTATACATGCTGGAATGATCTAGAAAGTCATTTTTTCAAACAAGCATATCTGATCCCCTATATTCGTTGATCTGATTCAGGCAGAGCTTAAGCACCTGAATATTTTTGTTTGCTTTAAAATTAATCCCATCACGTCCCTCCCTGGTAGCGCAGTGGGTTAAAGCACAGCACTGAGAATCTAAAGCCACTTCCGCATGAGTTCGATTCCCACCTGCCCCGGAGGTGACCACATGGTGTGGCAGACCTCTCCTGACCCGCCCGCTGCTCCCCTCAGCAGTGTACTTGGTCGATCTGCCTGTTCTGTTCCCCACTCTGTCTCTGGTGAAGCCTCTCACTGCCTCTGGCCTGTACGCCAGTTCTGTATGCACAAATAAATAAATCTTTAAAAAAAAAAACATTAATCCCATCACTATCCTTGTTACTTGAATTAAGTAGGAATATGGATAATGGATAACCAAGAACAGCGAGCAATCCAAAGTTGTAAATATTGGCGTTGAGAATATAGACTACTTTTCCTATACTAGATTTGCTTTACATCCTGTGTTGTGTATAATAGGACGCTATTAGGCGTATGTATACATACTGGCATGGAGAGACAGTAGGAAATATATTCTGTATTATATGCCCACAAGATAGAGTGCAAACTTTCACAATTTAGGCTTACAACATGCCTTAGTCTACTCCATGTCTATGCCTTCAGCCTCTTGTTACTTTCCCACATGTTAATCTAGACTTGTAATTCTCTGAATGTGTGCTTTCAATTCTTTATGATTTCGCATCTGCTGTTCCCTTTGACTGGAAAGTTTCTTTGCAGACTTCTCAGTCTAGTGATTTCATGTTAATTCTTCAAGATTCAGCTCTTTAAAGCATATGCTAACTATTTGCTCCCTTTTTGTAAAATTCAACATTCCCTCCTTTGTGTTATATGCATACCTATGTAAAAAAAATTCTTCTTTCCACATTTGTGGAGCAATTAATATATGTTGGACATTACACAAGATTACAAAATAATTGCCGTGGCTTTCTTGATAAGGTAAAGGGGGGGGAAATACAGATAATTACAATATAAAGTATGTAGAAACCTTATTAGGGAAATTTTAGGGATACTCTGGGAACATTTGGGAGGAACACTTAACCTATGGGTAGATGTTGTTGATAAGTTTTGAATAATTAACACCTGAGCTAAGCCCTTGAAGGATGACTAAGAAAAGAAAAGAAGGCAGGATGGCCAAAGGATGGTGAAAGGAGGAACAGCAGTCACAGTTGTGCGGCTGCAAGTCATTTAGATGGGTGGAGAGCAACGGGTGAAAACACTGCAGGGCTGAATGGGAAGCTGAGGGTAATTGTGTGACATAAAGCTGGAGAAGGAGACCAAGATCTGTTTCAAAATATTTTTTATAGCCCTGATTCACTCCTCTCCTTAAGAGATAGCATCTTGTTTTGTTTAACTTAAACTTATATTTCAGGGGCTAGTGCAATAGAATTTTATGCAGGGCCTTCCAAAACTGTTCATTGAATGAATGAATGAATGAATGAATGAACACAAGGACAGGTGAGCTGACTGAGATCACAGCTTAACTGTGAACAGTCCACATAGAAAAAAATATGGATTTTCTCAATGTATTTGCTTGGCTTTGAGAAGGACGTCGATTTTGTTCTTTTTACTTCCTATTTCATCTATTTTATTACCATATGTTTCCTAAAGAGAAGGTCTGGGCAATATCAAAACAAAGCCCCGACTCTGTTTTTAATTACCTTTCTCAAGGCTTCACTAGCAATGCAAATACTGCCTGAGTCTAACTTGAGCAGCAAACAGAAACATTTTGTCTGCTTTCCTTGAAAGCACTGAATGGTGGGTGTCCGTACTGCTTATATTGATAAGGGTTGAATTTTTGGCTTTATCTTTTAATAGGAGTGATAATGCCTCAGCCAGCTATGCTATCTGGATGCTGATGGTGGGAACAGTCACCAGAGTGATGTACTGGGCGGTGGTGGGGGGCCCTGGGTTAACCTCAGAGAAACACAAATATGAGGGGGTGGACGGGTTACTTTCCATGAGAATCTGTCTCACTCTCTTTCACAGCCTGGCCCACACCATCGGGCCCTTTGCCAGTAAGCAAAGCATTGGATTATTTTTTCCATTGGTCAGAGGAAGTTTTCTTTTTTCTTTTTGTGAATGGAGATAAATCCTTTCATTTTAAAGGGAAATGTTAGGAATTTCATTTTAGTAAAATGGATGGTGCTGATTCCCATGAAGCCTTGGAGGAAGGTGCAAAGTCTGAGGCAACAGGGGTTCTTGGAACCATGCAGATAGGAGTGTAAATCCTGTTTCAGTGGTGGGCCAGCTGTGGGTCCTTTAAAGCTGCTTTACCTCTGTGAGCCTCAGTTTTCTTGACTATGACATGGGGGAACTTTTAGGTAAATAAAGTGAGTGCAAAGAAAATATTTAGAAGACACTCAATATTTGTTAGTTTCCTTCTTTTGCTTTTGAACTAAGACAAAGGATTATAGCTGCTTCCCACCAGTCTTCTGTATATTGGGAACCAAGTTTTGAATACAAACCTAAGAAGCCCAAGGGAAAGCTTTGCATATACAATGTCTTATCTTGCCCCCTGATCTCATGCATTTCAACTCACCAAATATTTATGGAGTGTATGCTTGGGCTTCAGACTGCTTGAGACTGTGGAGTTTACACTTGCATGAGGAGATAGTTACTGGCTTCTGTTTTCAAGGAATTTATCTTTAACTACAAGGACAGAACTTTATGGAGGGCAGACATATAGTGCAAGGCAATGTGTGTACATGCATGTACATGTGAGCGTATGTGTAAACATGGACATAAATCATTTGGAGAAGCAAGATATCAGAAAGAGCTGGAAGCATGAAAGGGATTTCTTAACTTTTTTTTGGACCGGGGTGGGAGGGGTTCTACAGGAGCAAAACTGTCATCTGTAGGCTTGTTCTTTCCTATGGGTGATAATTTGGCCAAGAACAGAAGCTTTTAGATTTAACAGATACCCAGTTAACTTCCCTCCTAGTACTGCTCAATGTTCCTGTAAATGCCAAGAATCTCCACCTGTAGAAATCTAACCTATCCTTCCAGTCCCCGCTCAGACGGACTCAAGGGAGAGCTTCTCTGTTAGGCCTTCTTTCCTTCAGAATATCAATTACTTTATGTAGATACTATATGCACGTCAAGAGGGAATGGGATCTGCCTTATTCTGAAAGTTCATTTCTTTCAAAGTGTGACTCTAGTTCCCAAAGTGGTCTGGGAACCTACAATAACTTGCAATACCCACCTTGTTGTGTTTTTTATCCTCTTCCCCTATATCCCTTCCTACAAGGTCAGAGAACAAATTTTTCTCTAGAACCAGATTCCCTTCCGCAGTGAGTTTCTTTTGGAAGTCAACGCAACGGTCAGAAGAAAATGCAGAATGGTATGTGTTTTGTGACACCGTGGCCTCTCCCCACAAACCCAATGACACCACATGGATCAGTGGGGCAGAGACACAAACATTAAAGGAGAACTTGAAGGCCACACAGTACTAAAATACTTGGAGCCATGCTATTGGCTGCTTCCAGGAGATGTGACAAGTGAAAACTCTCTCTGCTTATACCAATACACAACAATCCCAAAACACTGAAAACAGAAAAACAAACAAAAAAACAATGCAATCACTTCTAGATAATAATGCTGATTTTCTCTCTCAACAAGTGTGAATTGATTTAAAGATTGCCTGCACATCCTATGAAAGTATCAAACCATGAAGCACATCTCCATAAATGTTCTTAGTTTACTACTTTCTACAACATGGATGAACTTGAACTGTCTTTCTAAGCATCCTGAAAAGCACTCACCCAAAAGGAGAACTGAAATCCCGTAGGCAAGTTGATGGCTGCTCTGGAATTTGTAGAGAATGTTCCAGACACAGAGTTCCCTGAGTATGGATGAAATTCTTGCTCACTCTCTGATAAGTGGAGTTCTAGTCATATCAGTCACATCCCTTAGCTGCCCTGGGTTGACCTTGTTTATCCCTATAAGCTGTAGTTATCAGCCAAGTGACCTAGTGGAGAAAGAACGAGAGTAGCAGGTCCCTTCTCAGCTCAGAATTCAAGTGCTTAAATTACTTTCTCTGGAATTTAAGTTCCTATCTAGATTCGTGTCAATCCTTTAGCAGAAGGAGTTCTCCCACTCCTCCTACATTTTGTCAGGAGGGGGCAATTTTTCTCCTTTCCTGAAGTTCCTTCCTTCCTTCCTTTAGTTCTTCCCTCCCTCCTCCGCTCCCTCCCTTCTTCCCTCTTTTCTTCCCCCCCTCCTCCCTCCTCTCCCCCTGCCTCACCCTTTTTAAAGATGGAGGTATCTAGAACAGCTGGTTTTTACCACGGTGGTGACTGAGTCCATAGCACTTTCTCTGTCCTTTCCTTCCTAAATCAAATGGAAATTCATTGGCAAAGATATGAAGCATTATGTTTTTTTCCAACTCTTTTTTATCTGGAGAAAACACTGGAAAAACAGATTGCATGCCCAGGCTGTATGCTTGAAGTTCCCTCCCATTTCAGGCCTATTATCTCAGTAACCAGAGCAGTTTAGATAACCAGGCTTTCACTTCAATTTGCCCCAAGACAAGTAGACTGGGCTCTTTTTCCTCTTTGGGGACTAGAACTGGGCTTTTTCAGGAATTCAGCTCATTCAGAAAGGAGCAGGAGGGAATTCGAACCAGATTCTGCCAGTCATTTCCAAGTGAAATGGCCTTTTTTTTTGGTATATGTATGTATTCCAGAAAAGGGGAGAGAGCACACCCCAGGTGGGCAACAGGACTTGATTTAGAAGGTCCTGCTCTGACCTCTTACCTGGAGCTCATCCACCCCTTCCAGGTCACACTCTGGGTAGAGTGACCCTGGAATTCCTTGCCCACAGGGCTGTGAGTCTTCCTCCAGTGCCTTTCTGGGTTTCTTCCACAAGTGTATTTTCTGGAGAGGAGAGGGAGGGTGTGCACGTCTGAAACTGGAGGGCTGATAAAAAATGACTTTATGGGGTGCAGATGGAAACTGGGCTTCCATGCAGGAGGCCAGAATCAGGAGTGGAATGAGAAGGGTTGTGGCTAGGGATGGGTTCAACTCATGTTTCCATGATTTGGTACAAAGTCAGAGAGACTGAGAATCTGAATTTAACTGTAGGTTTTTAATGAAGGTAAATGTGACAGAGTAGAAGGGCAGTCAACTAGTGAGCATCAACAGGCTTGTGCCTTCAGGGTTAGGGTATGTCACACTCCCTGTATATTATCATCCAAGGTCCCTCACACTAGTGGGGAGCATGGGGAGATGTTTTGTTGTTGTTACTCTGATCATTTCACCTGATGGGCTAAGTCAGGACAAGGAGCTTAATATATTTGTTGAGTGGATCCACCTCTGCCTTCTCTTTGCAAGTTGGAAGGAGGTTTTCTGTTGTGGAGAGAACCCAGAGATTTAGAGCGCCTACTCCCACCCCTCCCTTTGCCTTCTGGATTCCACAAACACTTGTTAAGTATTGCCTTTTTGACAGACACTCAGACAGACACTACAACAGATAAATCACAGGCAGTGTTTTCAGAAAGTTACAACAGGAAAATAGAGGGTTGGAGAAAAACTAGGGAGAAGACAATGTGTTTAAAACCATTCTTAGCCAGTCTGATTTTAGACAAATAAAGGGGGGACATTTTCAAGATTTTCTAAAGTCTCTCGATGAAGAGTTGACAAAGGCTTCATGGGTGCCATTTAACCTGGGGTTAGCATGTTTGCTAGGAGACAGGAGGGAAGCAGGACTGAAGGCAGGAGCTGTGTAGAGGAGTGAAGGATTAAGAGGACCTCTAACTTAGATTTTAGAATTAACTTTGTCACTTCCTTATCGAATGACCTGGTAAAAACCTTTTCTTAATTTCAGTTTCCTCTTTTGTATGACGGGGACAATAACATATCATTACTGGTATTAGAAATAGTGGCTTTAAAACATACATTTAAGATTGTAGGGCCCTCCCTGCTGGTGCAACGGGTTAAAGCACAGCACTATGAAGCTATCTGCAGCCAATTCAGCATGGGTTTGATCCCCAGGGAGGGATCAAACCAGGGAGGTGACCCACATGGGGTAGCAGAACTTTCCTGCTCCCCTTAGCAGGGTACTTTGTCAATCTGCCTATTTCTGCTCCTCACTCTGTCTCTGGGGAATCCTCTCACTGCCCCTGCACCTCTGGCCTGTACCCTGGCTCTGTGTGCATAAATGAATCAATCTTTAAAAATAAAATAAAATTGTTAAAAAAAATACTTGCCAAATTTTAATGATTGTAAAAAGTGAAGCTTCTGGCTGGGGGACTCTGTAGGCATCTGAGGAGTGCTCTATAGATTGCCATGAACATTACGGTAGCTCCTGGGAGTCTGGTTGGATGCATCCTAAGAAAGATCACAGTAATATCTGGACTTTCTTGCAGAAGGAACATTGGGTGCAGGAAAAGTAGGCCTAGGACTGGTACAAGGAGGAAAATCAGGAGTAGCAGGCGTGCAGATCCCTTAAAATCACCCTTCTTTTCTTGGAAGTAAGCCAGCGCTTTACTAGACCCGAGAAGGGACTCTGAGTGCTATCAATAACATCTTCGACTTCTGTAATCAGTAGGCATCTCCAGTGCTCATTTGTAGAGCCTTGCACCACCAGATTCTGCGTTCTTTATCATTCTCATTAAAGATACAGCACTTCTGAATTCTTCTATTGGCACAAGTGTGACTGATTACCGAGGAACTTGCTGATTTAGAAAGACAAAGTGTCTTGTGTGCTCTGGTCGGTCCTTCAGGCCCCTGACCATCCAACCCTAATTGCCAAGGGCCGGCCCAGTGAAGACATGTCAGTGACAGTGCATCTCACTTGGGGTCATCTCCTTCAGGGCAGACCCCATGGCCCAGAGGACACTGACAGCTTCTGTTTCACATCTGGTTTCACTTTGAGCCTGGACTTCTGGGTCACTGCCTTGGCCCAGCGATCTCCCCTTTCACCTTCATTCCCACTCCAGGTCAGGACAGGGATACCGCTTCTCCTCTTCTCATCCCTCAGGGCCTCTCTTTGCTCACTAACTGGACTCCCTGGGTTGCTGTCAGTCCTCCTGGGGCCGTGAAGTCTGTGACTATCTCCCTGCACCAGGCATCTCAACCCTCACCACCTGACCCTGCTCTCCTCATTCAGTGAGGGCCTGTTTGCTACTCACATGTGCTCCTTTGGGTCTTGCAATGTCAACATACACATGCAGCGAAAGAATCCAATCTGCTAGAAGCATTAGGTCTTCAAATAGTCAGAACTCAGGGAGGCTCCAGGACATTAGCATTGTAGCAACTGCATTTTTTTCCAAGCTTGCCAGGCCTTTCCCCAGCTTAATTATGTGGGTCACAGTGAAGGGTTCAGGCCTAGATGCAACGCTCTGTTGTTTGTAGGAAAATAGAGAACACAGATTCTTCTTCAGCTCCTCTCCCTTCTTTGCAATGCAAACTTCATTCCAAAGGGCTTGCATAAAAGCCACATTTACTGTAAAAACTCAGTACCTGGTTGGTAGAGGAGCCCACCATAGTTACATTTGTGCTGACAAAGGAAACATTAGGAATAAAGGCTGTGGTCTGTAAGCTCGAGGAGTTTATCATCTACTTCTGAAGCTAGAATAACCCACATGAAACACTGGCAAACCATGTGAGATAGTTAGGAAGTGCCTAATAGTGGAAGACAGGCTCTGAGTGCCACAAAAGGTCAGAGTCACCACATCATGGAGGCTGTGAAGGTTGACAAGATTACCTGGAGGAGTAGGTGACCTGTAACTCCTGTGATCAATGCATGTTTCCTATAAGTTGGTACATTAGAAAGAGAATAAAGATGAAGGGGATTCACACTCATGGAGTTGCCTATGGCAGGCTTGTAACACAATGACAGGTGCTGGGTGCAGCAATCAGGCTGAATAGGTGTTGTAAAGGCAAAATCCCTGCTAGCTGTGCAAGTTTCAATTGAATGCAGTTGGTGTTCCCTGGATGTATTCATCAGTGCAGAGTGTGCTAAGTCCAGGTCACATTTCACTTTCTGAGCCAAATTTCTTCTTGCAGGGGGTTTGGGAAAATGTTGCTGGCATCACAGAGACTAAAACATGGGGCTGCAGATAAGGAGGGTAGGGTGACTGCAGGTAAGCAATAGGGTCACTGAGACAGGCCTCTCTTCCATAGCAAAGCCAAACAATCCAGTCCTTCACACCCATGAACTCAAACCAAAACAAGAGTGCAAAATGGGAAGGGTATTGAGGAGGAAATATGTGTCTGATATGCAAAAATGTAGCTGGGTCAGAATGACTGGGCACAGCAACTTTGCTTTAATATTATCATTCCTCTAGTAAAGTGTAAAAATCTGTGTAAAGGTTTACCTTGTACGTGAGGTTTAGAATCTATGCTTTTTGAGACCATACATGCATTTGTCTGTTCATGCCATAAAATATATTGAGCGTCTGGTGTGTGCTAAATCTGCATATATGTACCTTGGTGATTGCATTTGAGTCATGACTCTTTCCTGATACAGCATTATAGTCTATTGGCGCGAGAGCTAATAAAGAGCTAAGTGAAGAGTAGAAGGTAGAAGGTATTTATTCTGTCATAAATACTCAGCTGGATAAGTGATCAGGACTTTAAGAGTTTCAAAGCAGACCACAACTGTTTCTTCAGAAATGGGCCTTCTCTTATAATAGAAGTAAGGTTGGGATTAAGAAAAAATTAAACAAAAACAAACCAAAAAAAAAAAAAGATCAGGGCATTATAAAGTAATGGCAGGGGTTGGGGCTGCCTTCAAATAGACTATTTTTTATTTTTTCAAACAATGTCAGGCTTCTCAATATGCAAACATTGGACCAGCACAAAATGTGCTTATGGAGAGTGTGATAAGGGGAATTGAAAATATGGGCCCTCCCTGATGGTGCAGCAGGTTAAAGCACAGCACTATGATGCTAAAACCACTTCAGCACTAGTTAGATTCCCAGCCAGGGAGGTGACCAAATTGGTGCAGCAGACCTCTCCTGACCCGCCGCTGCTCCCCTCAGCAGTGTACTTTGTCAGTCTGCCTGTTCTGCTCTCCACTCTGTCTCTGGTGAATCCTCTCACCACCCCTGCACCTCTGGTCTGTACCCCAGTTCTGTATGCATAAATAAATAAATCTTAAAAAAAAAAAGAAAGTAGATGTGCACTAGGAAATGCATCTTAGTTGAACTGATGGATATAATGGGAATAGTTTAGGCTGCAGGACAAACCCAGGGGGAGAGGGGTGGTCTGGGTGTGAATCCTTACCCATGCACTTAATTAAGATCCTGGGGGCAGGACCCAAAAGAGGCATACAGGTTTATTTATTTACAAGGGGAATAAGAAAAGAGAGGACAGAGAGAGTGAGAGATTAATTGGTCGATATGTCCTAATAGCAACACTGTCTCAGCAACCTGGTGCAAATCAAAGCTTGAAGCCAGAGAAATCACCAGCATGAGCATGTTGCAGCTGTAAGACTCCACCTCTGCCCTAGTTCCCAGCAGTTCCCCATTCAGGAAGTCAGGTTTGGGAGTTGTAATATCAGTACCAGCGATCTCATACATAGGAGATGGGGTGGAGTCAGGGGGTGATTAGTCAGGACTTTATTTATGAGCTCAGAGTTTGCTCCCTCTAACATTAAGAATTGAAAGCATCTGGGTTTCAAATCAGGTATCTTGTTTTCCAGCTTTGTGAGCTTGGATAAGGCTCAGTTTTCTCATCTGTAAAACTGTATTAATATAAAACCTTCTGGATGGCTACCTTAGATTATTATGTAATATCTTAGTTGTATCTAGTCTAATGTATGTAATCTCTAGAAGAATAAAGGAATGGGAAGAAATTTCCTTGCCAAACAAAGTTCATGGCCCTACTGCAGGAGTTCTCACCTTCACACTTTTTTGTCACTTTGGGCTGGACAAGTTCTGGCGGTGCAGAGTTGTCATTAGACTGTTTAGCAGCATGCTTGGCCTCATCCACGAGATGCCATTGGCATCCTTCCTTCTCCATTTATGACAACTCAGGATGTCTCTAGATATTGCCAAATGCTTCCCAGGGAGTAACATTATTTCTACTTGAGAACTACAGCCCTAGAGAAATGACTTCCACACCCTTTTAACTAGGAGGACCTCAGAATAACGTCTAGTTATTGGGCTTGGCTACTAGTAGCAAAGGCCAACATGGTTCAGAATATTTCATATGTTAAAAATTGTTTTCTCATGAAGTACCACTAAAAATTTGAGATGGTAAAGCATAATAAAAGAATGGGTGCTAAAAAGGAAAATAATCAAAGAACTCTTACTATTTAATGATACAACATTATATAAGAAATTTTCAAAAGATTTGAAAGTGAAGTCTAATACATCTTCAAGAATGTGTAATGAAATACAGAGATAGGAAATAGTAAAATAGATGACTATAGACATGAGTAGTAAATCCAAGAAATCAAATATTTGATTAAAAGGTTTCCAGAAAGAGAAAACGGCAAAATAAAGGGAGAATATAAAAAAGTTAATGATCAAGATTTAAAGGATACAACTCAATTATAATCACACCTGAATATTTAACACAATGAATGAAAAGGTCATACTTAAATATCTTGAAACCAGGCAAAAACAAGGGATACCAAGGGACCCCAAACAGTTAAGGAAAAAAAATTTTTCCCCCCATTCTAAGGGTCTCAGAAAACAGACTTTGAGAATGCTCAAAAGTTTTTAATTGGTGGAAGAGTCCAGGGTATATAGAGAGAAAGGAAGTAATTTCAAATAATTACAAAAATCACCCATCCTTTTTTTGAAAAATGCCCATTCAAATAAGCTAGGCACAGGGCAGGGAGGCTGAAGGCTTGAAACCTTGTGAGAGCCCAAGGTACAGTGGGAAATGGCAAGAAAGGGGCTAAGAATGTCTCAAAGGTCTGGGACAGAGAGACCTGAAATTCACAATGTATCATATAATCCATTACAAGAAGGTTGCCATCATCCTGTCTGCCTAGCAAGGCACTGAAGTCCTAGAGCAGCCTCTCCATGTGTTTCTCCTTCTCTACACCCCAACTCAAGCATCTGTATTTGCATTACTCCTTCCTCCTTCCTACTTGCCCCATTCAGGAGTTCCAGTTGAAGGCATGCTGGGAATTGTAATCCAAGGCACCTGAGATGGCATAACCATGAATATGGGGGTAGAGTCCATTCAGGACATCATGCACTGGCTTGGAGTTTGTGCCTCACAGCTCCTTAGCAAATATCCTCCTAAAATCACAGAATACCAAGGAAAAAGGGATCTTAAAGTCCGAGGGAGGGAGGGAGAGGAGGAGAAAAGGTAGGCTGGCAGAAGGAGGTTGAGAGAGAGAGCAGGAAGGAAAGAGGGCCTCCCTGCCCTGTGCCTAGCTTATTTGAATGGGCATTTTCATACAGAAATAAAACAGATGATATAGGAGTAATGCAACACTAGCATTTTATTTCTTAGGGAAAATGAGTTTTAACCTAGAATCCTATACCCAACTAAACCATCATTTAATTTTTCTGGTAAAAGAGAGACAATATTTTCAGTTTAATGACTCTGAGAATTTACTTCACATACTCATTTTGAGGAAGCTCTTGAAGAAATGTTTGTGTTGGAGAGGATGCCTTTTAGTGCCAAGACAGAAAAACCCCATGTCAACTGACTTACACAGAAAGACATTTATTATAAATAAGAAAAAATCCAGAAGTGGATGGTTGATTTCATTATATCACCAAAGCTCTAACTTTTCCTCATTTTCTCTTTTGTCATTTTTTGTTGAGCGTGCACAGAGCTGGAATAGCTCTATTCTCGTTAGAAGATGATTTAGGCAACTAGATATTCCATGCAGATATACTAATGGACAGAGAAAGAAAGGGGATTCTATTATTTAAAGACGGCACAGAAGATCTCTCAGCAAGTTTTCTGTCATGCTTCTTTGTCTAGAATGGAATATGTACCCACTCTAAAACTAATCATTAGCAAGGTGAAAATATTAACATGGTTGATTTAACAAAGGGTAGATAGTATGGGAAGCATAAGACATCTACATCTCTATTGTAGATATGGAATTGATTCAGGAAAGAAAAACTTGTAGGACAAAAAAAAAAAAAATGGTTAAGTCCATATTGCACCCCAAGGATGAGATAAGTTAGGTAGGAAAACCTATATAAAAGAAGAGTGTAAGTTATGATTAAAAAATCTAAATTATGAGGAAGGCCAAATATTTATTTAAAAATAAGTAAAAAACCAGAGAAAGCATAAAACATTGCAAGAAAGAACTGCAAGTATGAAAAGACTACTTAATTCTTCTATGTTCCTAATAGTGAAGACACTCTTGGTTGACTTTCAAATTCTCAAATCAACTCATTAGTGAAAGTTAGTTATAAAATAAAAATTAACTTTCATGTATTTTGATGGCATAAAAAAAAGAGATAAATAAGGAAGAAATGGAGAGGTAGAAGTTGTAAAAGGTTGGGGACAGGGCTGGGGTTTGCTGAGTCATTGGTAAGAATGAGATGCTAATAGTCTTATCTGACAGTGTGGCTAGATAAGCAGTCAAAAGATATTCTCTTTCATTGGAAGAATAAGAAATAAAACAATAACACGTAAATTTAGAAAGGTAAAGAGTAAGTGATATAGTTATTTTGATTGAGATATTGGGCACAGAGGAAGGTTTGGTAAGATAGTATGAGCTAGTTGCTAAATTTATCATAGCCAGAATTCAAACATGAATGTACAAAATAAGCAAGAAATGGAGGCAAAAACACATATGATCTCCAGACATGATACTAACTCTCAGGAAAGAAATAGCCAAATGAGTTAAAATTGCTTGCTCTTTTGGGGGCAGGAGGGCTGAGGAAGATGCCTTTCTTGTATAAGCTCTTTTGATTATTTCTTATTTCAACCATGTGCGCACATATGATTTGATAATCGAAAATACATTGTAAAAATGATTTATTTTACTTTCTATAGATACATTCTGTAGTATGCATTTTCCACCTACAGCTGCATCATAAACATTTTCCTTGCTATTACATAACCATTATAAATGATTCAATTGAATGGCCACAGAACATTTGGCATTGTTTCTTTGGAAGTCCTGATCCATTATGTTTGTTCTCTCTGTCTCCTTATGTCTATTGAAAAGCAAAAGAAGTGGGTGAAGCTTGGAGGAGTCGATTATGACCAAAGAAAAGTGCTTTTTCTTTCCTTTGAAAAGAACTAAATCTTGAACTGACCCTCATTAGTACCATGCATTAGCCAAGTTCAAAGCCTCAGCAGAGCTGCAGAGGTGCTTGCTCCCCAAGGCAGCTCTGGGCTGTGCACACACACCAGGGACCTGCAAGGTCAGAGAGTACTCTCTGACAGCCTGGAGAGCATCAACCCAAGGCCGCCCTTTGCACTGACACTGCCCTCAAGTTCATTTGAAATTGGGGCTGCAGAACTATGAGGCTTCATTTGCAAAGCGAGGGTATGGTTTTAATTACCCTTTAGATCCATAAAAAAGCCAGGGGGGTGGGGATAGATTTACGGCTTTAAATTCTCTTCTTTGCCCTTTATAAAACAGTATTTATCAGGTGTGGGGCACATGGCGGCTCTGGGGAGTGCCAGACAGGATCAAAAGCAAAGCATAAAAACCTTCCCCTTTCAACATACCTAATCTCCTCCTTCTATCTATAAATGGCCACATTAACCTCACAGCTCAGAAGAAAGATTCATACTGGCACTCTGCTGTCTGAGGTATCAGGAGCAAGTGAAAAGCTGGCTTCTGTGTGCCAGGCCTCACTTGCCTTTCTTTGATGTTTCTCTCTGAAGAACTGAAAGCTGGCCAGCAGCACAGGGGGGATGCTCTATGCTGCCATTTTGTTGGATAGAGAATTATTTGTTCCCTCCTCGGACAGGTCCTTAGGGAAAGCGTTGGAAAACATGGCATTCATTCCTGCATTCTCTCTAAACAGCAGAGACTGTAGTCTTTAAAATATCTAAATTTGATTCTATATTTCCACCACTCGAAATACCCCATGGGTTTCCCTCTCTCCTCTTTAGACTAAAATTCAAGAGTCCTTCCTTAGTATTATATATTGAGCCTACTCAGATGATATATCCAATGTGAGTTTCTGTATTCCTTATTAGCCAGACTGACTTCACTGTTTAGTGAAGATTCTGAGCATCCTCTTGCCTAAATATCTTTGGTTTAAAATAAAAATCTTCAGGCAACTATAGATCAGAGACTTTCTGTAGGGGAGGAGGAGGGAGAAGGACCAGGACAGGGATGGGAAGAGCACAAGGGACTATGGTGGTGGTGCACAGGGGAATTGGTGGTGGGAATTTCATGGGGGAAATCAAATATTGTGCAAAAATGAAGGATGATGTAATGAATATATTTAAAAAGTAGAAAAAAAATTAAACTAAAAATACCTTTTTATTTTATTGCCCTATATCTGAAATTCTCTTCCAATAGATATAAGACTTCTAAAATAACAATGCTGACCCTTTTCTATCTCTTCACGTCTTATTGTAACATCCTCTACTCCAAAGACTGATTTCTTCACTACTATATCTCTGTTTGCCTATAGTAGGCCTGATATATAATAGGTTCTTAATAAATATTTGTGGAATGAACCACTGAAATTCCAATCTACTGGAGTTTCACGTGGAAATATCAATAAATGTATGCATTCAAAATGTATGCATCTTTAACTGACCATGACCATCAGTGTAATTCAGAGCATCAATTAATTAAAGAACCATCTATGAATGAAGAAGTACATAGGAAATCAATTAATAAAGAACTATAATTTCAGCTTCTGTTTGAATACCTCAAGTCATAAGAATTTACCATCTCCGAGGTAGTGAATCTAACTTTATTTAGAGCTAATGATATTTGAGTTATATTCATCTTATAATTTAATGGCAAAAATAACAAGCAACCTGATTAAAAATAGCCAGTTTTGCAATTGCTCCTAATAACCTCAGAGAGTAGAGTGCCAGACTTTAACAAACTTTTCTCCAGAGAAGATATATAACTTATCAACAAATACATGAAAGATATTCAACATCATTAATCATTAGGAAAGTGCAAATCAAAGTCCTCATGGGATAACACCTCTCCCTTATTCGGATAACCACTAGTATATATATAAAAAAAATAAAAGACAGACGATAAAAAGTAGTGTTGCAGAGTTAGAGAAATTGGAAAGCTGGTATGTTGTTGGTGGGAATACAAAATGGCACAGCTGCTAAGGAAAGAAATATGGCACATCCTTAAACAGAATTACCATAGGACCCCACAATTCTAATAATGAGTTTATACCCTAAAGACTGAAAAGCAGGGACTCAAAGAGATAATCGTATGCCTGTGTTCATGGCAGCATTATTCACAAGAGTTAAAGGTGTAAGTAACCTAAATGTCCATTGAAGGGTGTATAAAGGAGCAAAATGTGATATATGCACACAATAGAATGTCAGTCCATCCTAAAAAGGGACGAATTATGAGCATGCTACAATATAGATTAACCGCATGAACACTGTGCTAAGTGAAACAAGCCAGTCACAAAAAGGCAAATTTTATGTGGTTCCAATTATAAAAGGTACCCCAGGGTTGTCAAATTAGTAGAGACAAAAAACAGAATGGTGATTGCCAAGAGCTGGGGAAGGAGGGATTGAGCAGTTATCATTCAATGGTTCAGAATTTTCATTCGGGAAGATGAAAAAGTTCTGTGAATGGGTAGTGGTGGTGGCTGAACAACATCCTACTTGTGCTGAATGTGACCGAACTGGAAATACTTTGAAATTAAGATGCAAATGCCATTTAACTGTCTATTTTATCATCATTAATGTATTCAGATAAAATATGCCATCCAGAAACTTGCCCGTAAAGGACCTCTTTCTACCTTTGTGAGCCATAAGAGGAGCCTCTTACAATATTAGTGACAATATTTGAAATTAGTAATAAGTAACGGATCAGAAATTTCATCTCTGTTCCAGAAACTCCCTCCCCACCCAAGTGTCTAAAATCTTTCAAATCTTTCATATTTTGGAAATGATGAGTTTTTCAGTCAAATAAAGTAAACATTTATTGTCTGTGTTAGTTTTTGCATGATTTTCCAGAGCATTTGATGGATGGTCACTGCCCATTTTTAAGAGCAGAAGAGAATATTTGCAGCTTATCAAGTATGTTTGTTCTCAGCCTTTTTTCCACCTCAGTTCAGTTTTCCATGGCACATTATTTGAGAAGTTTTCACTTGTGAAAACTTTGTTGCATTTGTGGAATTTCATCAGCTTTGAGTTTTCCTTCTAAGTGTGGGTGCCAAGCACTGAATTTCTTTTGGATCTAGGTTATGGGGTTTTTCAATTCTTGAAAAGAATTTCCCAGAAATGTTCTCTGAGAAAGTCCACATGATTTCTGGTAGGATACAGTAACATATGTTCTGCATCTATGAGACACCGCCACCCAAAATAGACATGTAGATCATCTCAAGTGCCACAATCATGCTTTCAATTTTCCCAAGGCTTTGACAGTACACAACTTTCATTTATGGACCCATACTTTCTTATTCAAATCAAAATTCCCCTATGTACCTTATGTATCTTTCTGGATCTTGTGTACTTTAAAAATACAATATTGATATCAACATATTACCTCTAGCAGTCTGGAGCCTCACCCTGTAAACAAAGGTAGCATTGTTTCCTGAAAATTCATAAACACTAGGATGCAGACTATAAATGAATGTATCAATCTACATCAGTGTTAATTGTCAAATGAGTTTTAGTGGCTCACGTAAAAAAATCTTAGTATGAAGAGGCTCTTTTATTTATTTATTTTTCAAATGGTGAATAAGGGGTCATAGGCACACAAATGAAAATGATACTGGGTTAATGCTCACAGTCCTTTGTTAATATTTATTATTATTTCTGAGTATTCTACTTTTTTTAAGGGACAGTGAAAATGTTTCCATAGAGAGAAGCTTTAAGGAAATAGAGAAGAGGTAATGTTCTTCAGTCTACTCCCCCAACCCTTCCTGTTTGACTCTACTATCATCTTAGAAAGATGAACTACTTGTTCTTATTTGATACCTTCAAGTGAGGAAGGTTATTGGAAAACAAAACAAAATGGCAAGGGTGACGTGATGATGGGCCTAAAGTCACACAACAAATCTAGGATGTTAGACTGACCGTGTAACCACAATAGAAAAGATGTGTTTCCTTCCAGTCTTTTTATGAAGTTAGACTTGACCTTTTGCATGTTTTGTTGAATAAAACAATAGACATGTTTTGAAACCTGTTAATCGGAAAACAAGTTGAGCATCACTTTATGCTTGGGATGACTAGGATCAGAAGTTAAAAGGTGTGAATATATTACTACCTATGTAAACTTTGGCAAATACCCCTCCCCCTTGGTGCCTCAGTTTCCCCATCTCTACAATGAAAATCAATCACTTCATGGTCCATTAGAATCTCTAATCAGAGCGACCTTCTGCACGAACAGGTTAACTACAGGTGAAATATCTGTGTGGTGGTAAAACAAACACAGACAAATAACACTGGCAACTTCCTACTCCTAAAGAGTATCTTTCCAGAAAAGAATGCTACCCTGAAAGACACACATGGAAATTAATTTCCTCCATCCTTTTGGGCATTTACTCTACTCATAGCAGACTGTACTATATATTCTGGGGCTCCAATAAGGATTTCATTTAGATTTAATAAGTCAGAATTGCAAACGTTAATGAAATGCCAATATAGTGATTAACAACACATGCTTTGAAGTCCCTCGAACATGCACCCAAAAAAGAGAAGAAATTTATAAGAAAATGTCCAGACACAGAACTTTACCCTGTAGTTTGTTTATTTTTTTTTTTAAGAGTTGAAGTATCACTTAAATGCTCAGTTCTGAACAAATAGAAAAACAGCAGGAGAATAAAAAAACAAGGCTGAATTTCAATCACACAGATCTGAGCAAGCAGCAAAAATAAACTTTTTGAAATGATGTTCCTTTTCCACATTTCCCAGAGGCAGGTTTGCTTAAAAGTAATTCAAAAACAGACAGATTCATCCCCCACCCCCTCCCTGGTCTCTTCTCTCTGCCCTGCCTGACTGCTAATTCTGTAACTTCTACCATATTAATTAAAGACTCTTGAGATTTTGCTTTTTTTTTTTTTTTCTTCTTCCTTCCTCCCTGGGAATCCCCTAAGAACATAAATGTTGGAAGGCAAATCGATGACTAATTTTGCATTATCCTCATTTCAGGAAAACCAGCACAGAACCATTACTTGGTGTTCACCTGGCCCACGCGTGCCTTGTTGAGTGACATCCGGAGAAATGAGTGGTCCCCAGGCCATTACCACGCATTTGTCAAAGAGCTGGGATGGATCTTAGGTCCAAGACAGGCACTTTCTCCCCCCAGTACCTGCTGTCCCAAATTAAAATGAGACAGCTTCCTTCATAACTCACTGTTGCAGTAAATACCTCAGGGTATGGCACAGAGTAGACAGTTTCAACCATGACATGAGCTGCATGGAGTTAGGGCCTTACAAGTTCAGCACCTGAGAAAAATTAAGAGGAGAATTGAGAATCATATCCAGCTGGGTGTTAGCATGTGTTAAACAGGGTTTTGATGTTAAAGGGTTTTAAGTGCGTGACTAGTACACCTCAGGGCAAGGCCCAGTCTTTCCTGAGAATCTGTTCTTGCTTTTCTTTCTTTTTGCGTCTAATCAGTCCCATTCAGTTTTCAATTCTCTTTCTCACTCTGCAAAGTGCCAGACAAATTACTGGTATCCTCTAGGACCCTCTGGTTTCTTTTGGTTTTTGAATGCAAAACTTCTTGAAAATATTTCAGAGTATATTTTGTTCAGGACACATTGACTAGAACTTTAGGAACATAATTAAGCTAGGACCTTTATATAACCTCTATTGCTCTTCATCTTTCACGTTCTAATTTTATTCTGGAATATGTATATTTTTCTAGTGCTTTATTCCTATTTTTTCCCTAGCATCTTTTTATTCTTCAGCTTCAACAAAGTGTCTTCTGAACTGTAGACTGTCTCAAAGTGTTTAACTTTGAGACACAAAATTGCTGATATTCACTTATTTTTGTACTAGTAAGAGGACAACTTCACTTGCCTTAACCAAACACATGTAAAACAATTTGGAATATACACTTTCCTGTCAGCAGAGAATTTTTTTCCTGAAGTAGAGAAATGTCAGTGTTAACACCATGATCTTTATTTAACATTGTAATATAGAAATTTAAATATTTTTAGAAAGTTCTGCTTCCATGACTTTGTTTGCATATGGTTCAAGGAACCTTCTGTAATAGCTTGCCTGCAACAGCTTTGAGGTTTGCTTGTCGTCTAGCATTCTATACAACTTAACATTTGCTTTGGATCTTTCACTCTCTAACAAAGTATTAAGACTAATTTGTGTATGAAAAGCACAGACCACCTTGCTTGAGTGAATCTCTATTTTGTATCTCCTGTTTCTGCTCTGATCTCTCCTGCTGGGTTTCAGCTTAGCATGGAATTCAAGCCCTCTTTTCTGACACAATTAATAAACGCCTCTGTTTCAAGGGAGGAGTATCAACCGTTCAGTGATAAAATGAAATGTGTTTAGACACAAGCAGTGTGGGCTGGCTATTTCCTTCTGGTCTCAATGGTCTCAAAGAGGCCATTCAGTTTGATGCCCTGATGGTTCCTTAGTTTGCAAGCCAGTTGTGATATGGCCTGCAGATGCATGAAGCTGCCAGGTCACCACTTGGCAAGAGGGATAACAAATAGGGGCAAACCTGGTAGGTGCATGTGAAATGTGTGCCTGAACTTATAGCTGGGTGGTCCTGTGCTGATGACATAGGGAGGCTTTAGAAGGCTTTAGAGATGATCTTGTCACTGTTACATGGTAGAAATCCACCACTACACTCATACTGTGTGGTGATACATCTGTCTCTCTCTTAAGTTCAAAAGGAAGAAAAGCATTGTTTCATGAAAATTTAACCACGACATTTTGCATGCATGCTCTAGAAAGTGGCTGATGATTGTGTAACTTGCACAAAAAGTTTGTCCACATTCACCATCTGCCCAGAGGCTGTCACAGAGCACATGGGAACAAGGAAGCACAGACCTGCTGAAGTGTCAACACCAACCAGAGAGCCAGTCATTTAAGAAGGCTCCCTCCAGCAGTGAGTACACCGTGCAGGGTGAGGTATGTTTACATGGAACAATGTAAAACTGGACTTTTCATTTTTTAATACACTGTTCTTCTGAATTAATTTCTTTTCCTTAGATTCTAGTTTTCTTGCACATAATAAAAAGTCTGAAATAATAACTGTTACTGTGTTGGCTCCATTTCCAGCAAAAAATTATTTCCTTGAAATTAAATGATGAGTTTTATATTAGTGCGATTCACCAGGTTTCTAATGAGAGGCTCAGAACACAGGAAAGTGATTCGAGAGACTATCTTCTCCATGCTGCCAAAGATGGGGCATAGCTACTCTTGGACTTAATGCACTACTTCCTACAGTGAGGCCCAGGAGCATCAGAGCTGAATTCTCTTAAAGAATGTGGGTTGGAAATGGCCGAGTCACATGTTTCAAATTGAAAATTCAGAGAGATAAAATCAGAAATAGTTTTTCACTATGTCAGAAAATCAAATAAGGCTTTTTGGAAGTTCAATCTATCAAAGGTAAGCTTTCTGATATTATTTTGAATGGTATGTAAATTCAGTTAAATGCAGGGACTGGATCAGAGGGGAAAATCCCATCCTGTCAAAACACTAACAAGGATGTAAAATAATGATACTTCAATAAAAATTTTAAATTTAGTTAAAAATGTCAACATTGAGATAAAATTATATTCTTTGTGATGATAGTACAAATGCAAAGTTAGGTGGGACAAATGACCATGCTATAATAAAATAAATGACATTGCTATAATGATGATAAAATGACTTGATATAAAATGACATGATGCAATATGACCAGTGCCCATAGTGAGCAAAGAAACTTGTGGAACAGAAAGTCTATGGAATTAATGGGTTCTTCATTGGTTGTCCATCCATCTAATGTATAGAATTCTACAATCAAAAAGGAGCTATTGTTGATAACTTTTAGAACAATTTTTATAAACATGGCTAAATAATTTTATTTTTGTGAAAATGATGGGATAGTTAAAAAGATAAATAAAAGGAGGCATGAATTTCGCTCCTGTCATTATTTAAATTTTACAAGTGTTTAAATTTTATATAATTGACTCACATGTCAAGATATTCATTTTTTTTCTTTTGGTAAAATGAGTTCTTGATATTAATTGTATTTTGTGCTAAATCTTTTATTACTGTTTTATAAATACTACACCTCATAACTTTAGTTTTAGAAATGCAGAAAATTGCAGCTACTAAAAATAAAATTGGCATGCAAGGAGATCTTGAAAATTATAGAAATGCAAGACAATTATTAATACCAATCCCAATGCAGGGAGACTTGAGAACACAGTGTAGGAACTTTAATTCTGAAAAAAAATTGAAGTATCTTAACTTTTGGAAAGATTCTTTTAACAGAACTTTTACTTTATATGTATACACTTATACTTTTTATCTGAATAGAATAAATTTGAGAAGATTTACAATTTTGTAGCATTTGCAATTTGTGAAAGATGTAAAAGATGACTTATTTGAAAAATTTGTCCCTAAAGTTATTTATCAAAGAAAGTAATTTGGATGGAAATCAAAAGATGGAAACTTTGAAGATATTTGAGCTGAAACAGTTGCATGTCCTTACAGAATGAGAATATCCCATGTCTCTCAGCATTTGCTGTGACCTCACCTGAACACCTAGTTTCCCCAGTATGAACTTATATGGTCTAGAAGAAGAGCCAGTTGACAATGTCATTCACTTCAAATTTACTCAGTGAAAGTTTAGCTTTCAAGACAACTACAGGAAACACTAGAATGAAATTAAATATTTCTGGCTTAATAAAAACACATTCTTCAGGAAGAAATATGTGTGACAGAATTTTAGAAACAGCTATGACTAAGAAACTAAATTCATAAAGATATGTCAAGAATAATTACTCTGGGGGCCCTCCCTGGTGGCACAATGGGTTAAAGCGCAGCATTATAAAGCTAGCAGCAGCTGCTTAGGAATGAGTTTGATTCCTGGCTGGGGAGGTGACCCACATGGTGCAGCAAACCTCTCCTGTCTAATCTGCTGCTCCCCTCAGCAGTGTACTTCACTGATCTGCCTGTTCTGCTCCCCACTCTGTCTCTGTGAACCCTCTCACCCCCTGCACTTCTTTCCTGTACCCCAGTTCTATATGCATCAAAAATAAATCTTAATAAAAAAAGCAGCAGTAATAACAATGGCAAAAGACCCTAGTTATTTTAACATGAGGTTATACCACAAAAGTTGGAAATCAAGGCACAACTATCAATCAAAGTCTTATTATTTGGTTAAGAGCATGTTGAATATGCCATATTCCATATACATATAAAATTAATTTCTTAGAGGGAATTTTATATCCCATTTCTTGGGGCACATATCTTGGAGACACTGGTTTTTATAGGTCATTATAACCCAACCATTTACAGAGACTTTGGGGAAAAAAATGAGCAAAAAGTACAAGTAAATGAGATAAATAATTTTAACTTCATTTTGGCATGAAGAACATGAAAAGAATGATACCTGTTTTCCTAGACCAACTTTCCAGATTGTGAAGATGTACAAGGAGAAAAAAATTAATGCTGGCAAGTAGGTATGTTTAGAATCTCCCAACATTCCTGAATTTTCTTTTGAATAATTATTAATAGAAAATTAGGAAACTTTAGTATGTAATAGAGAAGAGTTCCAGAATTGGACTTTAGGCCTGGATCTCAGCTTTTTCACCTCCCAAAAGGGGAGTTATTTTAGATGAGTATACTCAGCAAGCTGAGATACTTGCTGACACATGATTTTAAAGTCTATGTAGTGATAACGTGACCCATGTATCCAAATGGGACAATGCAAGGGTAGAGCTGAAGAGAACAAAGGAACTGTCCAGGGTGCTTACAAGCATTTGGGTCCATTAATTCTCTGGAGTTACGACAAGAAAACACAACGCAAGTCCGTCTTTTAGTCATCTAGCATTTCCACTATGGTATCTACATAGCCTGTCAGTATCAACATGCTAGCGTGTCAGCGTCAAGTAGCTATAATTCAATATGAAACCAATTTCCTTTTACTTAAGGAGAGAAATTACATATATGGAATTTTCTCTGTTCTGTTTCCACTAGTTGCTGTTCTTAGACCAGTCATTTCATTCACTGTCTAGAGCAGGATATCCTAATAGCGTGTATGGCATATTTATAACCTGGATATCCCAAGAGTCATCTTAGGAGGTAAGAGGAAGCCCACACTGTTAAAGTGGTAGAGGGGAGAGAGACTTTGATGAACACACATTTGACGTTGATATAAAAAATAAAGACAAAGGGAGAAGGAGGAGGAAGACATGTGAGACAGATAAGGGGAGCTAGTTACAACTGAACAATTCTCACTTGCTTGACCAGACCACATTGGAAGGGCTTGTTGGTGGTGGTGGAGTGTGGGTTATATTAGCTTCTCACAGCTTAACCTTATACTCTAGCACTAACAGAAACAGCATTTTGCTGATAACTTACTTTGGTGGGTGGGGAAGGTGCAATAAGAAATGTGATAATGATAAATTTTTGTGAGAAATAGGCCTAGTGTGTGGAGAAGGTAAAGGTGACAATTCCTTGAAGCCTATTTAACAATCTAGGTCTAGAAACTCTGCCCTGTTGCCAATAGCTTCAACCTGGGTCTCCTTTTATCTCCTTTTTCTGCTCTAGGTTGAACTTTACACCAGAGTTTCCTTTCCATGGATTCTTAGACACTGGATTGTTTTGAGAGCAAATGACTTTTTTCCAAATCAACCCTTCCGTGGACCCCAGGACTGAGATGTCTTTTCATATTTGAATATAAAAGACAGCAACCAGGGATTCAGAATAAGAAGTTTTTAACTATTGTTCATTTCATCCCTTTCTCTCTGACACAACATTTCTATGGAGCTCACAATCTGAATTTCATGGAGGTGCTGAGCTTGGAGGGCTAGAAAAGAAATTTTATTATGCTAAACTTAGGTTGTTCCTTCTTTTCAGTGACCAAAGAATTATCCCTTGGCTCAAATCCTCTGCCTACCCTTTCCTTCTCTGAGGTGTACTTTCTTCTAAGATATTCACCAGGCCTTCATACCAATGATCTTGAAGGTTGCATAATCATATCATATCTGATATATAATTTCTAGATTTATGCCCACACATACCTAAGTCTAGTGGTTGATGGAAATTAAGTTTGGGTTTCAGGTGTTTCCTTATAGATCAGAAAGTATTATCTTCCAGGATAGAAGAAAGGTACATAGAAAGCAGTCTTTCAAATTGACAAATATACTTGTATCACCATGCAGCCTAAGGCCTAAGGGGTAGACATCTGAAACTTTAGGTTCAGAGTGACAGTAGAGACATTTAGGCAAATATGATGCTTAAAAATGACATAACAGCACCTTGAGGCATACTGCAGCGGCAAGAAGCCCTCACGAAACAATTGGTAAGGATTAGACAATTCCCGTTTAATACAGAAAGACTTTGGCCTCAACCAGAGGACCAGATGAGATAATGAAGACAGAAATCCATGCTTGGATTTATCAAATGGAAACAACTAATAGGAATTAACCCTTAGAAACAAGTGGATGCCAGGACTCTTCTCAAGCACAGTGGACCCCAGATTTCAGTAAGAACTGAGGAGAGAGAAGGTTAAGGATGGCTCAGAAATTCTGAGAATGACTGAAAGATAAGGGATTTCATTTGTGTAGGCCAAGAATAAATAATAGCGGTATATTGACAGAAAGATGTTCTTTTCCTCAGCATATCAAATTTGACGTTTTTATTACACAGTAAGAGGAAGCTGCTGGTGGTCAAAATGTGTTTGAATTTCTTTCTTTCTTTCTTTCTTTTTTAAGATTTATTTACTTGTGCATACAGAACTGGGGTACAGACCAGAGACTCAGTGGCAGTGAGAGGTTTCACCATAGACAGAGTGGGGGAACAGAACAGGCAGATCGATGAAGTACACTGCTGAAGGGAGCAGCGGGCGGGTCAGGAGAGGCCTGCCACGCCATGTGGGTCACCTCC
>NW_004567126.1:12077001-12110798 GCF_000260355.1 Condylura cristata
ATGGCGAGGCAGACCTCTCCTGACCCGCCCGCTGCTCCCCTCAGCAGTGTACTTCGTCGATCTGCCTGTTCTGCTCCCCGTTCTGTCTCTGGTGAATCCTCTCACCCTCCGCATCTCTGGCCTGTACCCCAGTTCTATATGAATAAAAAAATCTTAAAAAAAAAAATAGCTTCAGAAATATTTAACATCCTGCATACTGATTTTGATTTCCGTCCTGTTTTTATGTCTCCTGAGTGTTTTCTTCCTTAATGATTTCTTATACATTTATCTAGTGATTCTAGGAATTTTGTATCTGGGAAGTGTTCAGGTTCTCAGTCCACCATGCCATTGGAAGCATCGGCATTTGTGGGCATTCAGTAAGTGAATGAGCTGAAACATTTGAAAGGAAGATAAAGGTAAAGACTTACCAAAGAAGACTGAATAGGAAAGCTGAACTTAGTGGCAGCAAGCCTAGCTGTGGCCTGGGTAACAGAAAGTCAGGAGATGGTGGTGTAGACATCTCCATGGAGAGTCCCTCAAGAATGGGCCAAGTCTGGGACAGTCTGTGGTGCGTGAGGACCATTAAGTCTCTTTCAAGAAACCAGTTTCTACAGGAGATGAGAGCAGAATTGAGTAGAAGGGCCTGGAAATGTGTGGTAGAAAACAAGAAAAGTGGGTGTGAAGGGAAGGTCAGAGAGAAAATGGGTGTAGTTTGGGTGGGAAGCAGATTTTAAGAGTTTTCCTTAAGATATAGGAGATGATAAGTTTGGAGTTACAGTCACACCTCAATTAACTTATCAAGAAATTTGGAATCAACAAAATTTAGTTTATTCATGGGTGCCTCTGATTAATATTAAAACTTCAACAAGCACTAAACATACAGCTTACTAGGAAGAAAACAAGGAAAAAATCAGAAAATAGAGATGGCAGTCTAAAGTCTGTAAAGTGTTAGACCATTTCTATGTTATACTATGATCACTTTGCAAACTTCCTTTGCAAAACTAACAGATAATTACAGTCACGTCAAAGACTCTGGAACATGAAGCTATGTAAGTTCAAATGATTGCAATTTTATTTATTTATTTATCATTTAAATAGTATTTTAAAAGTTATATTTATGCATACAAGAACTTGGGTACAGATTCAGGTGAGGGGTTTGCAAAGATTCATCAGAGAAAGACTAAAATACATTGCTGAGGGGAGCAGTGGGCATGACAGGAGAGGTCTGTTGTGCCATGTGGGTCACCTCCCTGCCCGGGGATTGAACTTGTGCTGCGGTGGCTGTGGACAGCTTGATAGTGCTGAGCTTTAACACCTTGGGCCATCAGGAAGGCCCTGATTGTAATTTTAATGCAAGATCCATAAACCATTGAAGCAGCAAAGCCCTCACTTACTATCTATGGATGCAGTATGAGGAAGAGCTTCTCTATAAGTCCCTAGAATTTTCCAGGGTCCACTGAACATTTACAGCAAGAGATGTCATAACTTGCTTTCTGTCCAGGAGTATTTAGTGCTACTCACTGAACTCATTAAGACCAGCTGTTTTTGTCAAAGAACCAGCTGAAGGAAGTAGCAGAAGGGGTGACAGAGAAACAGAAATAGAAGGCAAGAAAAGGTGAGAAAGCAAGAGAGAAGCAAGAGGGTGATCACAGTTTCACACTGTTTGTATCATTTGCTTACTCTTGTGATCTCAGAGTAGGTGACTTATTAAATAAAGTCCTTGGTAATCACACCACCAACTTCTTCACTAAAAATAGGATCAGGCTGGTTTGAACTTCTTGTAAATTTCATAAAAATTAGCATCAGGCCCTCCCTGGTGGCGCAGCGGGTTAAAGCACAGCACTGAGAAGCTAAAGCCACTTCCGCATGAGTTCGATTCCCGCCTGCCCCGGAGGAGACCACATGGCGTGGCAGACCTCTCCTGACCCGCCCGCTGCTCCCCTCAGCAGTGTACTTCGTTAATCTGCCTGTTCTGCTCCCTACTCTGTCTCTGGTGAAGCCTCTCGCCGCCCCTGCACCTCTGGCCTGTACCCCCGTTCTGTATGCATAAATAAATAAATCTTTAAAAAAAAAAAATTAGCATCAGATGCATCTGCTGTCTTTTGACAGTG
Organism: Condylura cristata; assembly: GCF_000260355.1. NCBI lineage: Eukaryota > Metazoa > Chordata > Mammalia > Eulipotyphla > Talpidae > Condylura > Condylura cristata. The sequence continues at coordinate 12,079,092 of NW_004567126.1, forward strand.
TGAGGTTTCACATGTTCGACTCTGTCCCATTAGGCTCTCAGTCAGTGGGGCCATGTCCTCACTGACACCCCATCTTCAGTATGGCAGAGCCACCTGGGACAAGGTCGCTGGTGGGCTGGTGTGGTCCCCATTCTAGAACAAACAAGCACTGGTCACGAGGGCTCACTAGCATTCCACATGGTTGCCAAATGTTGTGAGGCATAAAGTTTGTGGTCGTCTGCTGTTTGCTAGGATGAGATTAATTAAGGGAACAGGCTAAACATGCACATTGCTTTGGGATAAGTGGAGGGCTGCCAAACTGAGGCCACGTTCTTAGCCCTCCCCACATTCACCCTCAGGACCCATGTAAACATGCACTCATATTTGCTTATGAAAACTTCTCTCCAGCCCCAAGTACAGCCAGCAGAGAATAAGGAAGTCAAAAGATATGGCAGAAATCCCTTACCTCAATTTCTCAAACTCTTACTATACTGATCCAAGAAAATGGATCTTATTATAACCCATGCTTAAAGGTTTGGTTAATGGTAAATTGAATTGACAAATGCATTTTTACTGAGGATGTTTACTGGAAAGATATTTAAATAATTTTCCATGTGGAAATACAGAGAGCTTGTACGACTTGTTTCAAGATCTGACATGGTGACAAGGTGCTGGGGGTGGGGGTGTGATTTTGGATGCTATTTCTTGGGACTTCTCTTTCTCTGCAACTTATTGTGGACACATCTATGAGTTCAAGATAACAGTGCTCACATAATGTAATCTGAAATTTAGTGAGGGTTCCCTTGGTAGTAGGAATTTTATCTGGTACTCAATGCACATTTTTTCTCATTTGCATAACAATCCTGCAAAGTAGGTTCTTTCACAGATGAGAAAATGGAAGCTGAGAGAGAGAGAGAGAGAAAAAACACTTGGTAGGAAAATAGAATTTCCTAGTAGTTCCAAGCCCATATTCTGATATCATATTACTTGGGCTCAAATCCTGTTTTTTTTTCTACTTATCAATTATAAGATAGTGGGCAATTTTCTCATCCCTTTGTGTGTCAGTTTCCTCAGCTATCAGTGATAATGCTTCATAAACTAGCTTCCTAAACTCTTATGGAGATTAAATAATACAAAACACACCAAAGGCTTAGAACACTGACTCACATAGTTGAACACTACATAAATATTTGTCATGATGGCTGTTACCATTTAAGACCACAAAACTGGTAAGTAGAGGAACCAAGAATCAAACTAAGTGCTCTCTGGCTAGAGCCAGTCTTCTCTCAGCCACATCAAACAAGTTTGCATGTGTTGTTTGGCAAATCATGCAGCGTTTCTAAATTTTAGTTTTTCATCCATAAGCTGTAGATGATGACAGTATTAACAAAAGTCCACTTACTATCTATCTGGAAAATGGTCAGGTGCTGTGTCAACATCCATTGCTGTTCTGATCATTGATAAACAAAACAATCTGCCTTAAAGTAAAGGGTTTTGCATTTTCACTTCTATATTTATTGTCATGGATTTAAAAATTGATCATGTATACTCACCTCTAAAATTATCTTGCAAGACACAATGACTGGGGACGGTCACAGTTCTGAAGTACAATATAAGGTAGTATTTAGCTACTTTGCTGAACCTTCCATAACACTTGTCTAAGGTAGGAAGGAAAAGCAAAACAAAGTGTTTTTATTAAAAACAAATATTTGGGAATTATATTTATGTTTATGTAAAAGCCGAGAGAATATAGTAGTAGCCAACAAGTTCATTATGTTGGCACAGAAAGTTATATATTTTTAAACACCAAGTTCATTGTCCTCAGCTGGAATGCATGATTTCAGTTACTTTTCAAAAGGTCAGTTTATTTCTGGGAGGATTATTTCTGCAATGCTAAGAATCAGAGGCCAAAAGGGTAAAGAGGACAGGGCCTGTGGAATAGATTATATCCCTTCCTAGGCTCCCTTAGGGAAACTTAGAAACTAGAGCTTAACTGTCCTAAAGTAAAGGCTTCCACTGTGGAATGGAATTATGATGTTGCAAGAGTCCCATTTGATCAAATTTAGTTCTATCATGTTCAGAGTATAAATCAAAAAATATCAATTCAGGTTGTCTCTGTGCCAACTCATATCCATCAGCTCTCTCAAAAAATAACTCATAATTTACCATCAGTTGACCAGGTATGTATTGACTGCCTAACCCAGATTAGGTGTGTACACTAGTCCAAGAGAGACATATTTGTGCCCAAGCTGTAAAACCTAGTAGAAGTGAGGGTGTTGCCAACAAGTTCACCCCAAGAGCTGCAGTATGTTAGGCACCCCATAAATTCAGTAGCAGAACTGTTGTGGGGGAAAATAGCTTTTGTTGTGGCTGGTAGTCTGGACCATTTTTCAAGGGAAATGGCATTTGTGCAATGTTGGGTGACATGTCAGAATTTGCTGGTTGGGAAGTGAGTGGGAGTGGATGGGAAGAAAGAAAGAGGTGGTCCCTTGAGGAGAGCTGTTTTATTGAGAATCCCTGTATAAGAGAAGAAGGCAAAGGCATCCATCAAGATGCACACAGGATGGGAGGGTGAGAGTAAAGGGTTGGGCCACGCTGCCATTGCTTTGATATTTTTTTCGAAATGCATACAAGAAGTGGAGTGTAGGCGAGAGGTGGAGGGGGTGGTGGTGAAAGGATTCACCAGAGACAGAGTGGAGAGCAGAACAGGTGGATTGACTTAAATACACTGCTATGGGGAGCAGCAGGAAAGACAGGAACAGTCTGCAGTGCTATGTGTGGGTCAGCTCCCTGTCTGGGGATAGAAGTCATGCTGCAGTGGTTGGTGACAGCTTGAAAACATTGAGACTTTAACCTTTGCACCACCATGGAGGCCCATTGCTTTGATAGTCTAAATACAATCTACTTTTCAGGACACCCAGGAACTTCATCTAACTAATCATTCCTTTGTCTTCTCAGTACTTCACACACACAGAAAATTATTAACATTCTGCCATGTGAGCAGAGTTGTGTACTGAGTCTAATATTCTGGCACCAAAGCCAATTCTGCCCTACCCAAGGGTGAAGCACACACCTGCTGTCTTCACTACTGAACTGGCTTCTCCCATGATGACTAAGGCTTGGACATCAAGTGACTGACGCTGCTGGTGTTGCAAGGCTGAGGCTGGTCAAGGGCCCCCAAGGGGGTTGATCCTCCCAAAGCTCACCTGAATTGTGCAGGGGCAGTTGCTTGAACTAGCATCCTGAAAAACATCAGCAGAGGACCAGAGTGATTAGTCAGCAGACATGAACACAAAATGGATACCAAGGGGCCTGAGACACAGAGCTCAGTCATCAGGACCAACAGGAGTAGATGAAGAAGAGGATGGCACGTTTGCAGGGACTTCCTGGGCTTACTTTAGATTTTTATGCTGCCTTTTGCAGAATTACCGATGGCCTCTTATGGAGGTGTGCTGAGGTCAGTAAAGGGGTTATTGTGCACTGGATGGGTAGAACCCCTTTGTAGGTTTCTGTGCATGGTAACCTGTGAAAACCTATCAAGTTTGTATTTATTTTTCTAATGGATCTATTTCTTACTGGACTGTACATCCACAACAGCCAAAATTGTTCCTGATGTTTGATGCAGCATTCTTAAAATACATAGTAGGTGCTCAGTAACATTACTGAAGACTTCTCTCCCTGGGTATGTGGTTGGCCTTGGGCTCGCCTTTCCAGTCCCATGAGATATGTAATTACTTTTGTTGAGATACAAAGGATGAGTGAAATTTTTATTACAACATGGGCCCATTGGAGCTCTTTCCCTGAAGAAGGACTATGACAGACTCTTCTCTCTCAAAGGGAACTACCTCCTTTTGAAGTTGTACCTTAGGTATCCAACGCAAACCTTCTCTTAAATCAGAGCACATGTTTCTCCAAGCTTCCTGTCCTTTCACAGGCCAGAGCACTGACACTCAGGAAATGCCTGTTGAGTTAACTTTTTAACGTGCTATACAAGAAAACAAAGGCAAGACATTTCACATTTTTCTGAAGTAAACAATTAGAAGGAAGAGAAATTTACAAGTATAAACTTAGATTTAGGAATGATCCCTACCCTTGTTTGACATCTGGAGATCCTGAGACCCAAAGGCTGACATTCTTCGCTGGTTTCTGGAGTGATCGTTTGCAAAACCAGCACCTGAAGCCAACTCTCTCACTTGGGAGGAAGAAGGCAAGCACACCTGGTCTGTGACTGGAAAACAGAGAAAACAGAGACTGAAGGTGGTGAAGGCAGCTGAATAAAGAGCCCAGAGTGTATACCTTATTAGCCTCGATTTCCTCTTAACTTTGAAGTTGTCTCCAAGGCTTTGAGAGTTTTCTTTTATTCATATGCATGCAGCTCTGTGCCTCCAGACAACTCTCTCTCACACACACACACGTATCTGTAATTTCTACAGACAGCTTTGATGGATATCCGTGAGACCACATGTTCCTCCATTCATGCTTTTTCTTTCTCTTAAATATTTATAAAGGTTCACAAGCAGAAATAAAAGTCCCTCAGATTCAGAGCCAACTAAAAATAGCACTCTGTTCCTCGCCAGGCAATCTGGCATCAATCAAGGCCATCGGAAAGATGCTAGGGAGGGAAGAAGAGGAGCTGATAACCTTTTTATCCAGATTTTTAGTCATCCTTCTCTGTTATTAATAAGTTAGCAAGATTGGCAGTTTGGGATGCAACACAGATGTTTTTGGGTTCCTGCTGCTGAAGATAGTTGTGTCTTTATGATTTGCTGATAAAATGTGACCGTAAGCAGAGGAGGCTTTTTACTAACAACTGCCACTGAACTCTAGTTGTTACCACAGAAAAGGGTGGACAGGAGTTTTGGGCTGAGGTGGGGACTCCAGGAGTTCTCTAGATACCTACCATTTCTGTTCTTTGGATTTAGGCTCTGTTTGGGGCCATATGTTCGGAGCTATCGTTGATGGATGAAGTAGTCAGGAATGACTACTTCACAGCTCAGATGGCAAAAATGGGCTACCCAAGTCTTACAGTTCCCCAGGGCTGTAACACTGAGAAACTGGGCAGTCATTTTTCCTGTTTCAGATCACCCCTGCATTACCTGTAGCAGGCAGATTTGAAATGTCACCAGGGGATTGTGGCCTCTTCATCTCTCCTTGGGTGTTGCTGTAAAGGGCGGGGGTGGGGGGGCGGTGCTTTACAGATAACTGCAAATCTTGAAATTTTGTTAGATTTCTTAAATTCTCCCTTTCCTGCCTGTGATCAGATATTTAACTTCTTTTGGGTGAGAAAAGTGTTTTTAGACCATCTTGTATTTTTTTAACTTTACCTCTGCCTCTTAAATATTGATTTTGCTTTTGTAAGCTCTGAATTTCAATTTTTCATTGATAGGGTAAATTGGTAGTAAAGATAATGGATAATGTAGAGGGCAATGGGTGCAAGAAAGAATAATAGGAAATACCTGTAATAGTTCAATGTTTCATCTTATTATACAGCTCATCACATCTTTAGTCCTCTTAACCTGAATTTAGCCACTGGGAAGGAGAAGGATACATGTTTATATGAACAGACTTGTGGTAAAAAGGAGGAAGTTTCAAAATCAATTCAAATTTGAATGGTAAATGTCTTTATTTATACCTACAGCCTCATTTTCCCTCAAAAGCATTTATTTTTTTTACTTTAGCTGAGTTGGTTGAGGAAAAGAGAAATAGGTGTGTAGTTTTTTCAGTATTCTATTTCACTAGATTTTTTGTTGTTGTTGTTCAGAAGACGAATTTTGTTCAGAAACTGACTTTTATTGTTACAAAAAACTGAAAATTAGAATAGACAAAAGTGTCCTAATTACGCCCAGTTCCCATTTTCTATTATGCAAGTTTTTTTTGTAGTCATAGACTACATGGTTGACAGCATATTTTTATAGTTTTTACTATTTGCTCCCTAAAACTAAAGTAGGATTGTACTATGTGATGTTCTAATATTTATCAACAAAAGTAGATATGAAAGTGCATCCAAAGTTTTAAACAGCTGTCTGAATGGAAAACAAATGGTGTGGTTATTATTGATGAGGCTGATCATGAAAAGGATGAGCTATATGTTTAAATATATTTGGAAAAGTCACAATGTGACTGTTACCTAATTGACCCCCATTCCAGCTCACAGTGTCTTGATGTTATTTCTCAAAATTAATATAAGTTATTTTTGTTTCTGTGTAAATATAATGTGTTATTTCCTCCTTAATATTGAGGACAAGGTTTGGTTATTAGTCTTCATACAGACAAACTTTTTATCTTGAAGACTTATAAAATCGCTAGCATTTTCTTTGTCTTTTCCTTAATTCCTGGGCAATTAAGTGACATCAATTTCTTTAAGCATCTCTAAGATCCATGAACATTCTACCTTCTGATTGTGAGAGCAGTCGATACTTCTTCCTGCTATAGACATCCATTCATTATTCACTCAGTATATAGTTATCCAACACTTCAGGTATGTGGGTATTAATGAAGTATCCAAAGAGATACAAAGATGCTTAAACTGTAATTCTTTTTTCAATGTGTACATATAATTTTACTTTTTAAAAAGACAATTTCTTGTACCTTTTATCCAGGTTCTCCCAATGGTAGCATCTTGAAAAAAAAACAACAACAACACAATTATTATTGGGATATTGACATTTAGACAGCCAAGAGACTGAATCACCACAGATCCCTAAATGTGCCTTTTCATGGCCACATACATGCTCTCTCATGTTCACTTCTTCATTAACTCTTGAAACACTATGATGTTCTCCATGTGTACACTTGTCATTTCAAAAATGTTAAATAAATGGAACTATAACATATGCAATTTTGAGGAGATTCAATGCAATTCTTCACATTACTTTCAAATATGTGAAAAGATATGAACAGATAAACAGATATAAAATTGTTAAATCCACTATTATGTATAATATAGTGCACCAGGAAATAGCTTTTATTTTACTATATGGGGCTGTTTCTCTTGCAGCCAGGATTCATAGGCCCAGGGAAACTGAGAGGTAGAAAAGGAAGGGGCACCACTCACTAGTGACCTAGTGAGCCGAATTTTAGTTTCTTGTTCTTGTTGAAGTTATGTCCTTCTGGTCTAGAGCTCTTAGATATAAAGGAAAAAAAACAAAAAACAAAAAACTATTCCTCCACAATGGAGGTAAGGAAGAGTATATTAGGAGTACAGGTGGTTCCTTAAATTTCACCTTGCCCTATGATTAAGGCCAATGGAAAAGACAGTAACTCAATCATGGCAAGATTTCTGACCTTCAGGAATGAAGTTTTAAATTATCCTCCCATGTAAAGAATCCTGATCAGGTGAGGTGCCTACCAAAAGCAGAGAGAGCTGTGCCTGTAAAGGTGTTTCCAGAAAAGGTGATCATTTAAATGGGTAAACTGAAGAAAGAGCTTCTTCATCAGTGCAGGTGGACACTTCAGTGTGATGGATGCTTGGCTTGCCTGAATAAAATTCAAGGACAGGGGAAGGGTACATCCATCATCTCCTATCTTCAGTCATTGGAGAGTCTTGTTCTTGGGCCCTCTGACTCTGACTGGAACTTATCAGGGTGGGAGGTCTTAATACTGTATAGTCTTTCAGCTATTCAAGTCTGATCCTGTGCTGGGAAAGCAGCCACAGACCAATGTAATGAAACTGGATAGGTGTGTTTCACTAAAACCATATTTATGAAAGTGTCTGGCTAGGCTGAAGGGCTAGGTCTTGACAACTTTTGGTTGGGAGAATTGAGAGCTTGCTACCTGGAGTGAACTGAAAATTAATGGTTAATGGAGGCGATTGAAAGTTTGGTTCAAACATTTGATATTTTTCTATGGTAATAAGACACCACGAGAGGATTATAAACATATAATTGGAAAAAAAAAACATTTCTAATGATGTTGAGAAGGAATGAAAGTGAAAAAAAAAAGTACCAACTTACGAGGTTATTATAAATAGATTCTATTAAAGGTGATCAAATTTCAAATTCAAATGGTTAGTGTAATAAAGGCTCTTCTCAATTGTTAAAATATATAATCATTTCTCAGAGTTCCTTTGTATCAGTCAGGATCTCTGCAGGAAGCAAAAAACAAAACAGAAAATCAAAACAAACAAACAAAAAACCCTTAAATTGGCCAAGAGATTAGTGGAGAGACTACCTACAAAGATATGGGCAGAGTGTGGTGAAGTCACAAGAAGTGGTGTAATACTGTTGTGCACCTCACACGAAGGGATGAGGGGGTGGGAGTTTCTCGAACCCTGAAAGAGAGTGTTGAAAGTGAAGAACGATAGAGGCTCACCTCACCCCTTTGTGATTCACAGGGATAAGCATCATTATCTCCATCTCACTCCTCTCCCCTACAGGTACTTCTCTCCTCTTCCGCTGCTAGCCACATTAGAGCCTTCCTGAGAAATGGGGTAAAATGAAGCAGCAGCAGTTACTATTGATTTATATGGGAAAAGCTTGCATTTTCCCAGACTTCAAAACAGCTTGCCCAATCATATAAAGTAACACATAAAACCTACAACCACACTAACAGATAGTGAAAGCAGGAGAGGCATGACACTTACAGCTTGTGTAAAGCCCTTTCCAGGAAGGAGCTGGGTGGGGGCCACTCTTGTGACATAGGGTGCCTACTGCCTTGAAGACGGGCTACCCAAAACAGAAGCTGAATGCCAGTTTTTTTTTTTTTAAGATTTATTTATTTATTCATACAGAACTGGGGTACAGGCCAGAGATGCAGAGGGTGAAAGGATTCACCAGGGACAGAGTGGGGAACAGAACAGGCAGATCGATGAAATACACTGCTGAGGGGAGCAGCGGACAGGTCAGGAGAGGTCTGCCACGCCATGTGGATCACCTCCGGGGCAGGCGGGGATCGAACTCATGTGGAAGTGGCTTAAGCTTCTTATGCTGTGCTTTAATCTGCTGCGCCACCAGGGAAGGCCTGCCAGTTTGTTTTTTTTTAAGGTTTTGTCCTAAAAGGGAAAATCCTCTTGGGGATTCTTTCAGTTAGCAGTGACAGGCACTGATGTAAGTCATTCCTAAAAGCGAAGTAGAACATGGCTTTTCGTGGAAAGTGAGGGATATTTCTACTCAATCAAACTCAAGAGGGAGTACAAGGCAGACAAGCATTTGCTGCAGCACTGATATGCAGTATCTGGTGCCACCTCCCAAGACAGAGTAGGATGGGAATTCAAGAGAATGTCTCTTGAAATGTGAAGCAATTCATTCTCATGATAATCAAATAATTGCCAATAACTTGAAATCAATCAAATAAATTTACAAGTAGTATTTACAGTTTCTTAAATATTTACAGTTTCTCAAATGTTTATGTGCTCCCTAAACTTCTCAACCTCAAGAAGCTTAAAATGCTGTCCTAGTTTCTGGAAGTCAAGTATGTTGTAGGAGAATGTTGGAGAAGTAGACTGGAGCCTGTCCTACTTCATCAAAAACCATAGCCCCAAAGAGCCAGAGGACCTGCTGCTGATGTGCATGGTGAGGTATATTTGTTGCTATTGTGCTAACCAAGATTTTAAGGATAAATTTTTCCCTGAAGCATAACCTAATCATCCTGACTAATGTAGTTAGGAAACTTCCAGACTCAAGCATTGATCTCAAAAATGTAAATGAATTAGTATTTTTTAGCTGATGAAAAATATTCCAGTATAGGAGGCTGTGTGCTATATTTATGAGAGGATAGTGACCACCACTAGCTGGATGGTGCCTTTCTGTGGGACTATCGTTAAGGGGTAACTAGTATCACCTAACTTATTTGATTATTGTGTCTCTGAATGTGCCATTCCCCAAACCTCAGTACTCCACACTTCCCATCTAGATGTAACTAAGTTAACTGCTACCTAGGTATCATAGACTCTTGAAGGGTAGAGGTCAAGTTAATTGCTTGATGTGACATGGAGCAAATTTAGTGATTGGGAATCAGAGAATCTCCCACTAACCTGTGGGAAGAGCTTGGATTTTGCAGTCATCATGTGCTTGAGACCCAATCACCTTGTGAACTTGTGCTAATACTTAACTGAGTTTCAACATTCCCATCTGTCCAATGATATTGCCCACTTTGCATTAAAAAAATGTTATATGTTTAAAAATAGCACAGTAACTGCCTGTGCAGTAGCGGTAACTAAATGACTGAGCCTCTTATTTTTCCGTATGTGAGAATTCAGGTAAGTTTGTGGCTGACATACTTGAGTACATACGTCACAGTCTCAAGGCAGTCTCAAGCCTTTACTGCTTGTATGGTTTTACTGGCTTGGCTTCATTCTCTTAAAGCTTTGTGAAGTTTTTGTGAAAGAAAACCAAGAAATATTTATTTAGAGAGTATATTATAGAGAATGATGTTTAATTAAATAATGTAGCTTATTATTTTGGCAAAGTCAATTGACTCAGCAGAACTGAGTCAAAGAGTTAAAAGATGGGACCCTCTGTCATTCTGTTTCAAAATGTAATCATTATCAAATCACTTCTTGCCAACTCCTATAGTCTCAGCAGTAATGTGTATTATGAGATTTACAGAGAATAAAATATCTGAAAGTCTGTGGAAAATTATGAATTGGGTACAAATTATTACAGCCATTTCAATGTCTAGCAAGGTGTCAGGCATTTGATCAAATGTTTACTGAATGTAGATAGATAGATAGATAGACAGATAGATAAAAGCCAAATCAAAAGAAATAGGAAAGGGACTTGGGTTACGGACAGTTTCCTGAGGATGGGCAAGCAAACCTCCAAGTCTGATAACCTAGAACATTGAAGTCTTACCAGCATCACTATATTTAGTGACTTGGAGCTACCAAAGTCCTACATTCGAATTTTGCAAATCAACGAGTTCAATCTTCTCGCTCCATAAGGAGTTAGAAGTACAGAAGGGGGAAATGCCTTGTAGTTAGTGGTAAAGTTGGGATCTTAACTTTTCTTTTCTAACTTTTAAGATTAATGCTGTTGATACTCTTACAGGACACATCCTGTCTGGCGTGGTGACATCCCCCTCACTGCTAGGATGGAGAAGGGAATCAAGAAATATATCTGGCCCTTGCCAGCACATGTGTTAATGAGACCTAATTCGTATGCTTTGCTTTTGGTCCACAAACACTACACTCATTAGCTTATGGACAGTCTTCTCCCAAATAACCCAAGGGGACTTAAGTTGTGTTCTGAGTTTCAAGTGACAGATCAATTTTTCCTTTCTCTGGAGCTCTGTCCATACTACCATCATTCAAGGGAGTAGAGCTGTACATATTGAAATAATCGTGGTTCATGTTTCCAGGCCGAGATGGAGGCTTAGAGTCATATCACATTCTGTCTTATGTGCACTTTCCACAGAGAGCTGCTCTTGTATTAAGCACCCTGAGACAATCATGGTACTTACCTCTCCCTCGGACCAACCTTGACTTTTGAGCCTGAAATTTCTTTGCTAATGAAAGTTGAGGAATATCTAAGAGCATGGTTCTTACTGGCGAGTTGGCTGCAATGTTATAGCTCCAGACTAACCTCTCAGTTGAGAGTATGTGGGTACATGTGGGTGTGGATATGTGATCACTTGTGCTATGACTGGAAGTGGAATCTGAATGAGATAATGTTCTTTCTTGCCATTAGTGGCAAGTTGATATGAATTGGAAGCAATCCAACAATGGATTTCAGCATAACTCTGGGGTATTTACTATGTAGGAAACATAAATTATGCTGTGTGGGTTTTTATTATTTGACCCCAAAGAACAAATGAAAAAATACAAGTTTCTCTGTACTCTGGACAGGATTATAGGTTGTTAGCTCAAACAAGATTTTGTAACTGGCATACAGGGGTCTTCATCCCCCAAGTATGGTTTTAACCTTGGTCTCTGGTATAAAATGCAAGTTGAAAGAATTTAACCATCTTGTGGAAATACATATACAGTTTTATTTACTCATAAGCAGAGTATGTTTAATGAAAGCCTGTCTTAAGTTGAAAGAAAGCACAGAAACAATTATTCTGCAGTATATAATTGTAATAGCAAACTATTAGATAACACAACCCTTCTTTGGGTCAAAACACTTCTTTGTTATTAGTTTTGACATGGCTAGTAGATGATAGGTGTGTGCGTGTGTGTATGTGTGTGTTTCAGGGCAGACTTAAAATTGAATTCGGGGGCCTTGATTGGCAAGTTGATTATATATTAAGGTGGGGGTGGGGTGAGCTGTTCAGATTGACTCAGTCTTCTGGTTTGTGCTACTCCTCACACTCAACAGGAGGGGGAGGAGTATGTTTTAGAAGTATGGACAAGATACAAAATCTTGTTTGAGCTAAAACTACATGGAATGAAAGTTCAATTATTTGATCACACCACTTCCTTTCCTGCTCTGAATTTTGTAAAAAACACAAAATTCCAATTTACTTTTAACTTTTAACCCAGTTTAACATTTTTTTCTCATTATTTTTTGACTCTAATCTGTTGACTTTGTAGAATACATGACAATGCAGTAATGCAGCGATAATCTCCATCCCCCCACCCCTCTCCACCCATATTCTGGGCTTCTTGGTGACTATGAATACCATTTCTCCTCATAGCTCCCTTTCTGTTGAGGAAACTTAGTTAAGGCTTTTGATCAGACTTAAGACATGAAAAATAAGACCAGGCCCTCCCTGGTGGCGCAGCGGGTTAAAGCACAGCACTGAGAATCTAAAGCCGCTTCCGCATGAGTTCGATTCCTGCCTGCCCCGGAGGTGACCACATGGTGTGGTAGACCTCTCCTGACCTATCCGCTGCTCCCCTCAGCAGTGTACTTCGTGTCGATCTGCCTGTTCTGTTCCCCGCTCTGTCTCTGGTGAAGCCTCTCACCGCCCCTGAGCCTCTGTCCTGCACCCTTCTGTATGCACAAATAAATAAATCTTAAAAAAAAAAAAAAAGAAAAATAAGACCAAGGAACCAAATTGGAACCAAATTTATATCTGACTGTTAGGTCCCAAGAAATAGCAACTTTCATTATTTCCCCTAGCAGTTAAGGCTGAGGTGAGGCAATGTCACCTTGTACCTCACTGGGAAATGGAAATATTAAAGTCATTAACAAAAAGAAATAAAAAGTTAAAAAGAAATGATGCAGTAAATTGCATTTTATTTTAAACATTCAGAAGCATGATTTGGAAAACTAGGTGAAGTCAAGTCTATGCCTTTGTGAGGGACCAGCCAGAGATAAAAAAGGACCAGTATGTGGTAAATATCTTTTGATGAGAAAAGACAAATTCAGGTATCTGTGGTAACACTCTGTTTGTCTCCTTGTTTATCTCCTCAACCATCCCTCAATCTACACAGAACCACTAGAGAAAACCACTGCACAGTCATCAAGTTGCCCCAAATATATCTTAGAAGGTTGACCTGAAAACTCAGATGGAAATTCTTTGTGCTGAAACTCTGCTTTGCTCAGCGTGTGTTCCTGGTCATTGTGGAGTATCAGTCAATCCCACATGTATACACACTCTTCCTACTTACTTGTCTTTGATTTGGAGCAAATTGGCTGGGATCCTAACTCTGAATCCACTTTTTAAAATCTGTAAACCAGGCCAAGCAATTCTTAGAAACACTTCCTGAGATAAAAGGGATTTTGAAAAATATTACATATACCATCAATTATAGTTTAGAACAACATGTGAAAGTCTCTCCATGGCAGAGTTGAGCTGAGAATTCTTATTTTATAAATGGGATGTGGAAGAAGAAGGAAGGAACATGTGGAAGGAACATGGAAGGAGAAGGAAATGGACATGTCCAGTATTTAAAATATTTTAAAAAATTAATTGTTTTTAATTGAGGTAAAGTTGGTCTGCAACACTGCATATGATTTAGGGGTATAGTTCACACCTCCTCAGATGTATGTCACCATACCTACCACCAAAGCACCCATAGTCCTCCACCACAGTCCTTTGGGCCCCATCCCCCTTGACTTCCTACCCTCACCCTCCCTCTTGATAGCCCCAATTCTACAGTCTACAGCCCTAATTCTATGTTTGCTTGGTTCGATTTAGTTTTATCTGTTCCTTTGTTTTCAGAGCTCTGCCATTTGTATATGTTGTGAATGTGCGCCCCAGAAGCCCCCATAATTCTGAATTTTGAAACCTGAGGCACAAGGTACATTCTTATTCTAATTTGGATGTTCCCAGTACCCTTTCTGAAAAAATAAAAATATACTAGTATAACTTACTTGTATTGGAGGATAAAATTAAGTTGTTATTTTTTTAATTGTCCAAACATATCATTTTTCTAATTTTTTTTTCTGGATCTACATGGCTTTGCATCTTCACAAATATCTATCTTATGTCCATTCTGCACCAAGATACCATCTGAGATCAGGCATTTGTGACACCTTTAGAGGAGAGAGTCTGTACAATTTCCCTTTCTAGAATAAAAATCGATGCTATCTCTGGATCCATTTTCATGTCCATTTTATCCAACTCTCTGTTACAACTGCTAATAATTGTGTGTGTAAATGTGTGGTTAAGTGTGTGATTATCATCAGATCTATTATAGGACTTTGAAGCTTCTCCCAAGCTCTGTTAGAATTTTCAATTTTTCATTCACATACATGTAGCTCAAGTTCAAACTATACATCTCCCTGTCTTTTCTGCTTACAGATCCTCTGCCAAATTATCCTCATTGTCCCATTTCTATTTTTCTTTTTTTTTTTTTTAAGATTTATTTATTTATGCATACAAGAACTGGGGTACAAGAACTGGGGGATGGTGAGAGGATTCACCAGAGACAGAGTGGGGAGCAGAACAGGTGGACTGACTGAAATACACTGCTGAGGGGAACAGCAAGAAAGACAGGAGAGGTCTGCTGCACCATATTGGTCAGCTCCCTGGCCAGGGATCGAACTCATACCACAGTGGCTGTGGATAGCTTCATAATGCTGCACATAAACCTGTTGCACACCAGGGAGAGCCCCATTTCTATTTTTCTCAATGACAGCCCATTTTCCAGTCCCCTGTTGGGCCCATCTCCCTCTGTGAGCCGTCTTGTGCAGGGTGGCAACAGGACCCTTAATTCAACATCCCCTATCTGCTCTCTATCAGTTCTCCACTCCCACTGTCACCCCTTTCATCCAGTTTCACATGAGTTCCTATCAACTCTGTGATCCCCAGCTGGTTCCATTTCTCCATTTTAAGCATGATGTACACTATAGATTATTATTATTATTATTATTATTTTTTACAAAATATAATATGGTAGAATCATTCTTTTGCTCAGTACCTTTTCTGGCTCTCTTAGTCTACAAATAAACCCTAAATTAAGTATTATTTTTTGACCCTAACATACTAACTTTGTCTTTTTTCTCAAAGGTTCCACTCATTCTAGACAGGTATCTCTGCAAATAAAAATATGCTTTCTGCTGGACTATGTTTGAAGATGGTCCTGTCAGAAATCCTTTCTCTTTTGACTTTATTTCCCTCAAATCCCAGTGTTAACCTTGTGGTCTTCATAGAGGCTACAATAGACCTTTTCTAGCAACCTCTGCTTGTAAGTCAGATGTCTCCTGTGCTGCTAGTTCTTATTTAGGAACATAGTATATGTAGTGGTGGGTTCTATGGACCTCAAATATGCTTCATATTATTTTGTGTCCATCTCATTGCTCACAGTACCTAATCAAGTTTTGCCATACAAACTGAAATGAAATGAAAGAGAGGGGGGAGGGAGGAAAAGACAGTAAGTGAAATGGGTAGATTGGGACTCTGAAGTCAGATATCTGGGTTCAAATTCAGGCTTGGTCTCATGCTGGCTCTGTAAGCCTAGGCATGTAATTTAATCTCTCCACACCTCGGTATTTTACTAATAAAATGAGGACAGTCCATACCTATCTCCTGAGGTTGTTGGGAGGAGTGATCATGTTACTTTCTATGAAATGCTTACAACAGTGTCTAGCACAGAGCAGACCCCTAGTAAGCAGCGGAGATCATGACTGCTGCCACTGTGCCAGATGTCTTTGAACTTCACAGAGAGAAGCACTCTGTGAAAGCTGGAGTGACTGAAAGAAGTTCTCTTAGGAAGGGAGGGCCGACGCTTGGCCTAGGAATGACAGAGGACAGCACTTACTAGTTTTGTTTCTCTCAAAATCTGCTCAGGGTCACTCATCACATCAGTGCTAACCCCTGGTCCAGCATAAAGGTAAAACCTCTTCTCAATCTCTAAGTCCTTTTATTCATGTACACAACAACTTTTTAGAATCCTCTGCTGCAGGGCAGTTTTATGTTCCCTGCACCTGGCCCACAGTTGCAGTGAGGGCCGTCAGGACGCCAAGTTCAGGGCTGCCTTCCATGGCCTTCCAGCTGCCAAGTTCTCTGCACTCATCCTTGCTCAGGCTCAGCCAGGAAACATCTGCAAGGGCGGCTTCACCAGTGACACATTCTCAGCCTGGCCCCAAGCAACCTGCTGGGCTCACCTCCTCTAGACTGTATGTGGGGAAGCCCTGGAAAGAGAGTGGGGGCTGGGCTGGTCACCTGGGCCCTGAGAGCTCAGATGACGTGTCCCTATTGTCTGAAGGATAGCCGCCTGCTGTTTTGTTCTTTGTAGTCAAATAAATAAAGCCTCCTGTTTCTATGGTAATGCCCAGTGCAGCCTGATGGTTCCACCTGGACTCACCACCTGGACTGGGAGCCTGGGAGGGTTGTGGAGCAAGTGGGAAACTAATTATTTGCACAGCTCCCGCCTAATGAATAGCTCTGGACAGGGAACTTCCCAAAGTAAGCAGGGGAGGGATCCACCCATGCAGCTTGATTGTGAGGCTATTTTGAAGTTCACTTTTGTGACTTTCAGATAGTGAGGTCACTTGATGGATACAGATTTATCCTGAATGCCAAGCAGGACTCACTTAGCTTCCACCTCAACAGCCAGTAGCTGAATCAGTGCATCGTCCACTCCATCACAGGTGCTCCCCAAAGAGCTGGGTCTAAGCATGTGCTCAAGGGTTGACTTTCCTGCCTCTATTTCCTGCTTTTCTGAAACCCTTTGATTCCCGATGTGAGTGGTTTCAGTTCAGGTTGGAGGTGAGGAGAGATTTCAGTGTTCAGAAAATAGATCTTCTCTTCATGTCTACCTTTCCTCACGTATGAACTGCAAAGGGAATGCTCTCTTCCTAGATGTTTCCCTTTTGAGTCCTGAAAGATAGAACACATCCATGTTTTCTGGGGTGTAACTGACTTATGCTCATGGGCAATCTGCACTGTCCTGACAAGTCTTTCCAAAGGGGAAAAACAAAGGTGTGAAGGTAAGGGGACATTGACTGGGATGGTGAAGAAGGGATTTATAACTGGGAATGGGAAAAATGAGGTCTGAGCTGCTGGAACGTGGAGCTATTTCTTTATATATTTTTTAAAGAGTTATTTATTTATGCATACAGAATTGGGTACAGCCAGAGGTGCAGGTGCGGTGAGAGGTTTCACCTAAGATAGAACGGGGAGAAGAATAGGCAGATTGATGAAGTACACTGCTGGGGGAAGCAGTGGGCAGGTCAGGAGAGGTCTGCCATGCCATGTGGGTCACCTCCGGGGCGGGGATCGAACTTGTCCTGCAGTATCTTGCTATAGCTTCATAGCGCTGTGCTTCAATCTGCTGCACATTCAGTGAGGGCCCTCCTTGAGCTATTTCTCACTGTGCACCAAGGGCTCAAACACTGAGGACCAGGGCCTGTGGTGCCCTTTGATATGGAGATGTACACGCTGGTCCAGCTGCTGACGGGAGCCTGGGGAGCACACAGGTCCGGGAGGCAGTCTCAGGTTGAAAGTGGGAGCGTGGAATTCATCTGGTCTCAGTTTCCACTTCCTTCCTCCACACTTGTGTCTGAAGTTTTGTTTCTCTTCTGGTGGTTCCCTTTCCTATCTCACTCACATTCCTTCCAGAGCTTAGGGAAATCTCTTTCCATGTTCAAAAGCAAAATAAACGAAGAAGCCACTGGAAGCTGCCCGGCTCCTAAAAATACATGGGGCTGTGTGTGTGTGTGTCTGTGTGTTTAAAATGTATAAATCTTACAACTGAAGTATGACTGGGGAGATGGGTGCTCTCTGCCCTGCCTATGAATAATTCAGAGTGACTAGGAGATTCTGTCTGCGTTCTGAGTGGCTTTTAGATGAACTGAAAGGAGACACTGGATGAGGTTTCAGGCAATAGAGCCAAGGCTGAGGAATTACAACCAAGACAGTCATCAGGGACTCCCCTGCGTTTCCTCAGAAGAGGAGGTATCATTTATCTGGATTGTGAGGCTTTTAAATAATGAGTCGAAAGATTGCTTTTCAGAGTAGAGCGTTCACTTTGGGAGATTCTGTATTTATTTCAACAGTGGGATTCTAAACCTTTGTGAGGCTCCTTCTTGGAAAAATCTACAGAAGATTACAGCTATTGTGCCCCTCGAGACCACAGACCTTTTCAAAGCCTGAACAATACTTGAGACTAGGCAAAAAGTGACCAGCAGCCCCAGTCCAAAAAAAACCAAAAAAATAAAGCTGTAAATAAAAATTAATAACTATCTAATTTGTTAAATATAATGCCCAATTGTCTGTAGCAATTCTGCATAGAGATAATCTGTAAGCCATATGTGTGTAGGGTGTGGGCATGGTATCAAGTTTGATGTATAAAAATGAGGCAGAGCCCCAGGTATTTAAATTGTGGGAGGCTAGAAGATGGTGCAAGGTGATCACTATGAGACACTGGTGATGCAGAAGGTTAGAAGACCCCTTGATTAAGAACTCAGGCTTTGAATTCAGGCCTAGGATTCAATTGGAAACTGTGCTCCAGGGCAAGGTCTTTACTTGCCCAGCCCCTTTGTTTCATCAATGAATAGGAATAACAACAATTGCATTTATCCCAGGATTTTTTTCAGGTGAAAAGTCATTTCCCATAGCACCTGGGAGCAGAAAGCACTCAGCCAACTTTTGAGCACAATTATTGTCCTTCTGTTGACCAAACAGTGTTTATTTATGATGTTGCTCTTTGCATTCATCATACTGAGCTCTAACTGAGGAGAAACACATTCTTACCTGAAAGCCTCAAAATAAACCACTAGTTCATTTTAGACAAACACCTCAGACCTCCAGGGCACTTCACTCACAAAGTAGGAACAGTGATGGCTACAGGAGGCCTCTGGGAGAAGAAACCACCCACTAGCTGGTTCATTCTGGCCTTTGGGGTTTAAAGATTAAAAAACTCCATGTAAGACACAGTTACATTTGTCCTTGTTTGGAATGAGGACTACCCTCATAACATCTAAATGCCTTCTGGAATCTTCCTAGTCCTATCATCCAGTCCCATATCTATCTTTTTACACAGAGGTCACAGCCTTCTGGATTCTATTGGATTGATTGCTGACACTCTTTGACTCACTCCTCCCCATCCTTCCAGTCCCTATTCCAATCTCTATCCTCTTTCTCGGTTCAGATATCTCCAAGAAGCCTTAACCTAACTCCATCAATTTACACTAGGTACATTGCTGAGCAATTTACACTAGGTAATTTCCATTATATCACGCTGCATCAAAAGTTAGTGCCAAACCAAAATTAATAAATGTTTGGTTAAATATCTATAAAGTATTATATTATTTAAACCCAACCGATAACAACTTGATTCATATAGCTTTATGAGCATTATACTTAATGTGTGGTCTGAGGGTATTTGAATATTAAATGTCAGGTAGGGTCTAGAAAGTAAAAGTGCCTAAAGCCTGTGACCTTGAGCATGTTTCTTAATCATACTGAATGAACTCTGGTGTGGAAAATAAAAACATTCCCTGTTAAACTAAATTTGCAAACAGACAAAAACATGAAAAGTTCAAGACAAAGTTGTGTAATGATGAAGCATTTGAAAGTTTTTTTTTTTTTTTTGACTGGACTCACCTGAGACAGAATGGGGAGCAGAATAGGCAGATCTACTGAGATACACTGCTAAGCAGAGCAGCAGATGAGATAGGAGAGGTCTGCCACACCATGTGGGTCAGCTCCTTGGCTGGGGATGGAATTTAGGCCTTAGCAATGAGCACTGAGACTCCTAGGCACTGAGGAGGCCCAACATTTGAAAGCTCTTAATGAATAGTATAGAATAGAGCAGAAAGTATCTTAGTGGTCTTAGAGATTAAACTGTCTGGATTAGATTGGGATTCAGATCTGAGCTCCAATCTCGCCTCTCTCCCTTACTTCCCATAGAATCTTGGGGAAGTAACATTATGAAATGGTCAGTTTATAGCATTTTGTAATACCCAAAGCCATCACATTTGTCTTCTGGCTTCCCTTGAGAGTCAAACTACGCAAGGGCGGGGATGGTCATTCCCACTGGCCACTGTGTTCACAGTGACTTTACCAGCACCTGGACACAAGTAGCTTCTCCTTAATATCTGCTGGTGATGATGAGATTGGGAGGTGATGAATTCAGTTTCTGAATTGGATCAGACACCCAACAAACAGGGCACTCACCTAGACTATCCCATAGTGTCCTTTCAACTCATCTCCATTTCAACTCATTTTTCATTAGGATGCATTACAAACAGAATCCTATCATTTACTTTATTCGAATAGGTAATGGATATCCAGCACCTCCAGGATAAAGTCCAAGCTCTTTGGTGTGGATCTGGGCTGTATCAGGAAAGCCACGTTTGTCTCCTTCTCCACTTATATCCCACAAAGCCCTCTTTCCTCTGTTCCTTGACAGACTGTTGCTTCTCTCTGTTATGCCCTTCCAATTCTGAGATGATACCCTGAGAGCTTATCATTATATTATCTCCTCCTTGAAGATACTTTTGGTGTTCTCCTTCATCCCAAACAATTTTGGTATCTTGTTTCCATCTCAATTGTGTGTGTGTGTGTGTGTGCATGTGTGTGTGTTCTTATAGCAGGTTGTACTGCTTATCTCTTACCCACACCAAACTGTAGGCTCAAATACATTGTTCTTTCGAAGAATTGCCCTCTGCCTGGTGTACTTTCTAGAATAAAGTATGTTATGAATAAATACAGACAGAACCTTAACATATCTCTTTGTTGAATGAAGGAATGAAGGCCTGGATGGCTGAGTGAATGATTCCTCTTCTATGTCAGTCACTGGATTTATCTAGCTTTGTTGAATGGGGTCGATGTAACAATCCAAGGTTGTACATACTTATAAGGTTAACAAAACTTATTTGATGATGATGCTGTCGTTTTTTTCCCTTTTTTTGAGGGTTTTTTGCTCCTTCTAGTATTTATTATTTTGGCTTTTTAACTTCAGCATTATATAGAGCAGGCAACAATAAAGCTAGTTGACAACTGTGGTCTGCTCAGTCATCCTCTACCTATAAGGGAGAATGTGTCCACTGGTGTGGGAGTTCATGCCTAGCATTTCATTTTCTTATTTTTTGTTCTTTGGAAGAAAAATCTGAGAAAAAGGGATAGCCTGTTTCTGTCACCCATACTCCCAACCCCCATCCCACCTCAGGAAGGCCTTTCCCAGACACAGAAACATACCATGGCCAGGAAGTCACCAGATGGACGGAGAGTTGGTGTAGATTCTAGCTGATTTCTGGAGCCCTCTGGACCTCTGTTGCTTCACTTATTAAGGGAAGATTTGCCACACACCTCTAACTTTGACATTCTAGTGTTATATGATGACTACGGCACTGATAAGAACGATCTCAGTGTGGCAGTAGCCTTAGAAGAGGATCAGTGGTGATTTCAGGTCTTCCAGACAAACTCTTGCCCCTATGGCATAAAATCAAAGAGGGCACATTTTACTAACATGCTTTATCTTGCCCATCAATTCAGGGAACTAATTCCACCGGGTGATCACAGTGGACAGGCCCCCTCATCTTAGGAGATACAATCCCAGGAGCAGCTGCCCTCTGACCTGCTCTCTGGCCTGCACATTACTCACCCTGTCACCATTCCCCAGACTGGCCCACTGCCTGCCCAGTGCTCCATAGTCTGGAACAGCAGCTGGGCCAGCAATGAAACAGGATGCTTGCCCGGAGAGGGAGCAGGGTGGAGGCGTCAGATGGGGAGGATGATGCAGCCCAGACCAAACACACATACATGCTTAGCTGGTGTGCCCAAGGAAATGTGGGTGCATCACAATCAGGGGCAGACAGAATGGCTACATGGCCATGGGAGACAAGTGTCTGGTTGTTGGTGCCTGGACACTGGGGAGGGATCATGGCTTTGCCAAACCAAACAATGGAGGCAGGAGGGGCTGGTGGATTGCAGCTAGTGTCACCTTTTGCCTATGCTTCCTGTTAGATGTGGAGCTTTGACTACAATAATAAACAACAAGGAGTGGCCAAAACTCAGTTCCTGATAGGCTCCATAAGGGGAGAGATCAAATATCTTAAAAATCCAATCTGAGAGCTCATTCCTGCTAATGGAACCTTGAAAGTCCTCTCACTGCTGTGACTCTGGAGGGCTCAGTTGATGCATCCTTCTAAAAAGTTCCTGTTTGGGTAGACATAATCTCAGGTATCTCATCTCACTCCCAGGAGCAAACAAACTGACAGGAGAGGGAGGAAGAATAGAAGCTAAAGCCTGAGAAAAGAAAGGACTTTAAATATCAAGGATGAGTAAATGGGCCCTCCCTGGTGGTGCAATGGGTTAGGACACAGCCCTGCAAGCCAGCTGTAGCAGCTTCAGTGGGAGTTCTATGCCTGCCCAGGAGGTGACCCACATAGCATAGCAGACCTCTCCTGGCTCGCCTGCTGCTCCCCTCAGCAGTGAACTTCATCAATCTGCCTGTTCTGCTCCCCACTCTGTCTCTGGTGAATCCTCTTACCATCTCTGCACCTCTGGCCTGTACCCCAGTTCTGTATGTATAAATAGATAAATCTTTAAAAAAATTAAAAAAAAAAAAAAAAGAGTGAGTAAATAGCCAAAGCTCTGAACCACAGATACTATTTGTAGGTGGGAGTTGGGCTTTGCAACTGACTGTGACCTTGAGCATGTTTCCCAGTCACAGTGAGATTGGTGTGGGAAATGGAACAACAGTTCCCTATCAAAGTAAATTCCACAGCAGGTGATAACCAGAAAAGTCTGAAACACGACAGTCACAGATAACCAAAAGTATGATTCTTCCCCTACACCAACATAGTCGTTTAATGTATTCACCTTGCAGTGAGAGATCATTTTTCACTGGAGAGAGCAAGATAAGGAGGAGGGGAAAGAAGAAATCCTAGAAAAGACATAACGCCATATTTCTCTACAGGATGTGTTTGCTTTCCCTGATGTTCGCCCTGTTTGTCACAGGACAGGGAATTCTGTCTGAGTGTGACAGTCCTGGCAGTACTTACCCTCAGGACTCAAACACCAGAAAACCTGAAAGGTAAAATGGAGATTGCAATATTATCGTTGTTTCCACAGGGATAAACTAGGAAACAGACAGAGTCTGTGTATGTTTATTTTTCTACATCCCTTGTGTTCTATTTTGACTCAGAACAAAAGTACTTTTATATAGTGTAGGGAACACGTTTAGAGGGAGGTTTCAGTCCATTATGTGGAAAGCCCTTCACCCTTTGGGCTGTTTTGTTACAGGCAAACTGCTAGACTGGAATAAGATTTCTCTTATTGCAGCCCATGTGGAATAAATGATCCCGGGGGATTCTGCTTGAGGAGTGGCCCGAGAGATGCTTGCAGAGCAGGGTAAACAGGACATGGAGGAAGTCAGGAGCTGGGCTTGGGCTGTTAACAAGCCCCCCCACCCTTCATTGTCAGGAAATGTGGGGAGCTGAGGGCCATTGAGCACACAATGATGCTTTGGGAAGTGGCCTTTATAAATACCCAGAGGTCAGGGCCAGGCCCCACAAACAATAGGGGAAATGATGATGGAGGGCAGTGGGTGTGGGTGATAGAGAAGGCCAGGATGATTCCATCAATGACAATAGCTGAGCAGGCACTTGGGGGTAGGGGGGTGCAGAAGGAGGCCTGGGAGCTGTGAACAAAACAATGCAAATTGTTGGGCAACTCAGTAGCTACAACTGAGTGCAGAGGATTCTGTAAATAGTCCACAGTCTGCTCCATTGTTCCTTCAAGAACTTCTCCCTGCCCCTACGTGTCCAAGGCCTCTGTTTTGCTCTATGTGCAGGAAGCTACTTTCGCATTCCACACTAGTGGTGAGAGTGGGTTATTTGGCCACATTTTCTGCCTTGCATTCATCCTTTTTAAGCAAATAGGCACAAAAGGAAACTTGAGAAGCCCAGTGTGGAAGAGATAGAAGAACTGCAGGGTAGCAGGCAATGCTCTTACATTTGCACTTTGACTCCATCTCCCTTGGTCTATTTAGTGTGGTGGATGACCCTTGATAGATTAAGGTATCATCCCTTATTTGCCAGCTAGGAAGATGGATCTACCGAATATAACCTTGCAAATAAAATCAAACACGAGAAGGACTATTAGAAAGGTGACACACCAAAGTAGAGTTTTTGGTCTGGTTAGAATTCTCACTAGATATTCAAACAGGTGATATGAGTGTATATTTGTAAGGTGGCCTAAGAACTAAGATTATTATTTTGTAGTATGGTTCCTTGTCTTTTCCATGTTAAACTACATACATAGCATGGATCATTTAAAATTTTTGGCTTCTAATGTCCCTTTACTACATGGGATTGTCCTTGAGGACTTCTGACATGCTATAGTGATAGAAAGAAAAGTATTTAGATAAATGTAGTTTTTAAATCTGTTTCTGTCGAATACTGGAAGTTCATGTTTTATCCTAACACAGACAGTGTGTGGGGGGAGCTAGCACAAATTGCATTTGTTCTTGAAGCAAAAATTTGTTCTTGGAGCATGGCTGCATAAAACTCAAAGAAGGATAAAGAAGAAGAGTTGTCAACATGTGTCATTTTAGGCCTGAGCAGGTATTCACAATAGTATGGTTTCCAAGTACAAATGCATTGTTGTAACCAAGGAATCTCTATTAAAAGGGGTGGTTCCATGTCCCCTTCTCCACCTAATGAGGGGTGGAGGTAAGGGGCCAGGTGAAGACTTGAATACAACACTTGGAGAGACACAGGAGAGGAGACACATGGAGCAGGGAGATATGTAAAAAAGAAGGCCTATTTGCTTCAGGACTTGAACCAGGGATTTGGATTTGGATGAGCTACATGGAGTTGAAACATATAGAGACATCTGGAAGAGACTTGGATAAGAGACCTGTGGACAGGCTGACAATGACAACTGATAAAATGATTTGCAGTTTAATTTTGCTCCTTTCATCCTAGACTTGTCTGACCTCCATACTCTTTTTCCAGTGGTTCCCTACCACAAGGTGTTTTCGACTTGTGGCAAGATTTTGGGCCTTAGTAGCCTTGCTTCGGTCCAACCCTCTTTGGCTGGATATTTACCCAAGAGGGGATGGGTAACCAGTGGTGTTTCATTGGCAAACTATCTTTTCTCTCCCCACTCTATGCCTGATCATTCTACTAAAATCTTTTACATTAAGAGTATTCTTTGTTTTTATGCAGCACATGGCAAAATCCACTTAGAGTGTACAAATTTGGGGGTCCCAGAGTGCCCCTTAATGCCCGCATACTAATATCAGGAGCATTTCTGGAGCAGAAACTGCAAACTCATCATATGAATAGTTTATATATAAGTTACTATTGTTTACAGCACTTTATTGTAAATGTTATTAAACATTGGGTAATTGATTATTTAATGATCATCCCTTTTTCTTTTAGAAGTTTTTCACATCTATTTACATTATAACACTGTTTACTTCCCCCCACCCCTCCTGTCATCACTATAACCCCTCTCCTTCTGATCCCTCACTGTTCCCTTCCCCTGTAGGAGCTCTCTGGTTTATAATTGTCTGTTTTTGTTTTGTTGTGCTTTGTATTGTACTAAGAATATACTCCCCCCGCCCCCGCCTTCTTATTTGGTTCTCTTCCTCCTGTAGGTGAAACCATTCACTATTTTTCTTTTTCCTTCTGACTCATTTCACTAAGCATAATCTCTTCCAGCTCCATCCATGTTGCTGTGAATGGCATGAGTTTATCCTTTTTGATTGCTGAGTATTATTCCATTGCATATATACACCACATCTTCTTGATCCAGTCATCTAGTTTTGGGCATTTGGGTTGTTTCGAGGATTTACCTGTTGTAAGTAGTGATGTGATAAACATAGGGATGCATGTATCTTTTTGAATTAATGTTTTGGTATCCTTTGGGTAGTTCAGTAGGAGTGGAATTGCTGGGTTGTATGAGACCCCCATTTTTAGTAGTCTGAAGAATCTCCATACAGTTTTCTATAGTGATTGTACCAGTTTGCATTCCCACTACCAATGTAGGAGAGTTCTTTTTTCTTTTTCTTTCTTTTGAAAGAGCTTATGTAGGATAGGTACTAATTCATTTCTGAATATTTGGTAGAATTCATTTGTGAAGCCTACTGATCCTGGGTTTTTATTTTTGAGGAATGATTTGATTGCTGCTTCAATTTCACTGCACGTAATTGTTTAGATGCTCTCTTTCTTCTTTGCCTAGCTTTGGATGTTTATAATGTTCTTCGAATTTGTCCATCTCTTCTAGGTTTTTGAATTTGTTTGTATATAGGTATTCATTTGATTTCATCAGAATCTGTTGTGATTCCTCCTCTTTCATTTATAATTCTATTAACTTGTGTTTGCTCTCTATTTTTTTGGTGAGCCTGGCTAGAGGTTTGTCTATTTTTCGAAGACCAACTTTGGGTTTCATTTATCTTTTGGGTTGTTTTTTTAATTTCTAATTCACTTATTTCTCCTTTGATTTTTATTATTTCCTTTCTTCTACTGTCTTTAGGG
This sequence comes from Condylura cristata, assembly GCF_000260355.1. NCBI lineage: Eukaryota > Metazoa > Chordata > Mammalia > Eulipotyphla > Talpidae > Condylura > Condylura cristata. The sequence goes on from NW_004567126.1 coordinate 12,105,833, forward strand.
TTCTTTTGTTGGTCTTTTTCTATTTCAGTGAGGTGTGAGATTAGGTTTTTTGTTTGATTTCTTGTTTTTTTGATGTGGGATGGTATTGTTATATATTTTACTCTTTTTATTGTTTTTGCTGCATCCCATATATTCTGGAATTTGGTATCTTCATTGTCATTAAACTCAAAGTATTTCCTAATTTCTTCTTTGATTTCCTTGTTAGTGCAGTGCTCTTCCAGAAGAGTGGATTTCTGTCTCCATGAGGTGGTGGGCTCTTTGTTTTCTTTTTCTGATTTATTTCTAATTTGATGCCTTTATGATCAGAGAAGTTAGTTGTTATGATTAGTGTATCTGTTGATTTTGTCTTGTGGCCCAGTATGTGATTGATTTTGGAGAATGCTCTGTGTGTGCTTGAGAAAAATGTGTCCTTGGATTTTTGTATGTGTGTGTGTGTGCAGTGTCGTCCTATAGATGTCTATTAGGCCTATGAGGTCTAGGTCTTTATTTAGGGCTGTTGTTTTTCATCTCATTGATCTGTCCTTTGTTGAAAGTGGCATGTTGAAGTCTCCCACTATGTATGTATTCTCTCTAATATACATTTTCATAGATGACAGTAGTTTGCTAATATAGTTTGGTGCTCCTTAATTTGGTGAGTATATGTTGATGAGTGTTATATCTTTTTGATGTATTCTCCTGCTAATCATAATGTAGTGACCATCTTTGTCTCGCTTTACTTTTTTTAGTTTAAAACCTGTTTCATCTATTATAAGTATAGCTGTTTGTGCCCTTTTTTTGGATCCATTTGCTGTAGGATTGTTTTCTAGCCTTTTATTTTCAGTCCATTTTTGTCTTTTGTAGTTAGAAGTATTTCTTGTAGACAGCAAAAGGTTGGATTTTATTTTTAAATACAAACTGATACTCTGTGTCTTTTTATTGCTGAGTTGACACCATTTACATTTAGGGTTAGTATGGATATTTTGGAGTCTGTGGTTGCCATTTTGTTTCCTTTCATGGATTTATTCTTTGCCTTAATCTTCTCTTATTCATTCATCTATTTATTCTAGATTCAGGGCTTCATGTAGTAATTTTTTTTTTTGGAGTGGGGGTTTAATCCTAACAAATTTCTTGAGTTTCTGTTTGTCTGACTTATTTTTTCTTCATAAAGGAAGGAGATCTTTTCAGGGTAAAGTATTCTTGGTTGACATTTGTTGACTTGGAGTTTGTTGAATATATCCCTTCACTCTCTTCTTACTCATAATGTTTCTTTGGAGAAGTATGATACTATCCTGATTGTTTTTTCTTTGTATGTTATCTGTTTCTTTCTTCTTGTCAGCTTCATTATTTTTAAGTTTTTTTTTTTTTTTAAGATTTATTTATTTGTGCATACAGAACTGGGGTATAGGCCAGAGGTGCAGGGGTGGTGACAGGATTCACCAGGAACAGAGTGGGCAGCAGAACAGGCAGATCGACGAAGTACACTGCTGAGGGGAGCAGTGGGCAGGTCAGAAGAGGTCTGCCATGCCATGTGGGTCACCTCAAGGGTTGGCGGGGTTCGAACTCATGCTGAAGTGGTGTTAGCTTCTTAGTGCTGTGCTTTAATCCGCTGCACCACAAGGGAGGGCCCAGCTTCATTATTTTTAATTTGTCTTGGATTCTTGAGAGCTTTACTATTATGTGTCTTGCTGTATAATTCCTTTCATTGTGAAAGTTAGGTGTTCTTCTTGATTCTTGTATGCCTATTTTCATCTTCTTCTTCATGTTTGGGAAGCTCTCTTTCATTATCTCTTCAAATATTTTCTCTGTTGCTGTATTTCTCTCCTCTCCTTTTGGTATTCCTATAATCCGTGTATTTCCTTTTCTCATGGAGTCACATATTGCATTTTTTTGTTCATTTTTTTCCTTCACACTTTCTTTCCTTTTCTGTTTTTTTTTTTCTGTATCTTCATCTATTCTGTATTCATTGCTTTCCCCAGCCAGAGTTCTTTAGCTCCTCCATTGATCTTTTAACTTCTTGCATTTCTTCTATTTCCCTCTTTAGGGACTCAGTTTCATTCTTCATTAATTATTTTCATCATTTTTTCCCCCTTTATGACTTCTTTCAGTATTTTGATCATGGTAGTTTTAAATTCTTTCTCCAATAGGTTGTGGAGATCTTCATGTCATTGTTGTGTTCTGGTTGTTGGTTTTCCTTTTGTGGTGAGTCCCTCTGGGGACTTGTTTGGTTGTTTGTGTTTCTCCATCTCCCTGTGGTTTGCCTACTAATTTGTGCTATGTGTTGTGACACTGTAGTACTAGTATTGCCAGGCATCTCTTCTAGGTGCACCTCTTGATTTCTCAGGAACTGGTGGTCAGGCAAGTTGTGCCAAACCTCCACAAGGGTGTTGAGGTTGTGGCTGGATTAATGAGCACTGACACTGATACTTACTCAGTTTAAGAAGGGGCCCGTGAGGTTCTTTTTTTTTTTTTTTTTTTTGTTAAAGATTTATTTATTTATTCATACAGAACTGGGGTACAGGCCAGAGATGCGGAGGGTGAGAGAACTCACCAGGGACAGAGTGGGGAACAGAACAGGCAGATGTACGAAGTACACTGCCGAGGGGAGCAGCGGGCGGGTCAGGCGAGGTCTGCCACACCATGTGGATCTTCTCCGGGCAGGCAGGCGGGGGTCGAACTCATGTGGAAGTGGCTTACGCTTCTTAGTGCAGTGCCTTAACCCACTGCGCCACCAAGGAGGGCCGCCCGTGAGGTTCTTATCTTCATTTTTGGAGTAGTCCTTTTCTTGGATCAAGGGTACCTTGGGAAGCCTGATTTCCAACAATAGGTAGTAGTTGACTTTGTCCTAGGCACTATGTGATGCCAGTGACCTCTTCTTGTGAGCTTTCAGAACTGTGCTTTTCCCATTGTTTCTCTGAGAAACAGATGGGATGGAAGGGGAGCCTCAGCACCCCAGCTTGCGTTCAGTGCTGTGCCAGCCCTGAAGCAGTGTCCAGTGTTTAAAGTCCTAATCTTGGTATGTTCCCAAGAGAGAGTCTTGTCGCCACTGTGGGTGCAGAGCTCCTTACCCAAACTCTATGTCAATGCTCAAGATAGTGTTTTCCTGACACTGGCTGTACACATGTTTCAGCTCACCTTTGTCGGGGATTTGCCTTTTCTCTACTCCCTAGAAGCCCCAGGTGCTTGTGCCTGCAGCTTTTCCAAACAATAATGGTGTCTGGAGCTCACTAGCTGGTGCTCATGGTCTGCCTGGACTGAGGTCACAGTGATGAGTGGGTCTAAACTCCAGTTGGGGACTGGGCCTACCTGTACATACTTTCTTGCCCCCCTGCCTCTGTGTGTGTGGAGGGGTTTACCTTATCTCCACTCCCCATGGGCTTCCTGGTATTTCCTGGGCTGAGGCTGTAGCAGCTGGTGGATTTCACTGAGGGCCCCCAAAAGCTCATTGGTGGGGGAGAACCTGGCTGTGTGTGATTTTCTGTTGGCCTCTAAGGGGAGGTTTACCTTTTCTCTATTCCCTAGAAGCCTCTGGGTGTCTGTGAGCAAGCTTTCCCAGACAATAATGGTGCTTTGATCATCCCCTTTTCTACCATATAAGCCCTATGAAGATAGGTGCCATGTCCCTCCTCTCACGTGGTCTCCCCGGCCTCAGCATAGTCCCTCCCATGCAAGTGGTCACTGAGGGAGTAAGGGAAGGGATACCCTGTATGGGTAGTTTCCTTTTCTGGTACAGTCTCTTGAGGGACTCAGCTACAAGCTGTGAGTGGGGTTAGGTGTATTGCAGAAGCTTTAGCACACAACAGTGGTTTTACTATGTTGTGTCTTTGGGTGCCCTTCAAATGACAGGGCATGCTATGAGTGCCAGGTGTGTCTCTGATGTTGGAGGAGCAACTGCCTGTCTCTAGACATATATCGTATTATTTAAATCAGAGTGAAATGAAAGATGAAATTTGAATGGTGATTAAGCCATTGTGTATCGACTTTAATACACTTATTACTTAAAACATCTATTTAAAAAACAGAGGCTTTGTATTTCAATGAGAAGATTTAACAAAATATAACTTTAGGCCTGGCTAAGTTACCTTAACTCTAACTTTGATATACTGTGGGTGAAAATATGTCCAAAGCCTTAACACTCATATTTTTTGACCTGGAAATTTTATTAAGGAAATATTTCCAAAAAGTCTGGATTAAAAAATTATAACTGGACAAGTCCAGCAAGATGATAGCAGAGTGAAGGCTCTGAGCTCACCTCCTACAGAAAAACCACAAAGCTGATGTAAAACACAGCCAGAATCCCTGAAGGATAAACTGATTATCAGTGTACACAATAGAAGGATAAGCCCAAGTGAAAGGGGGAGGATAAACTCTACATGAACCTTGTATAAAGTAATAATGGGGCAGCAAATAGCCCCCAAGAGCTTAATGACTCAGCCACATACCACACTGGCGCTCCTAAGACCTTGTGCTGCACTAAATAAGGGGGTGCATGGGCAGGCACCCGGGACACAGGGTGAATTGCTGGAGAGAAACAGGTGAGGGCACAGAGCAAGGACTAATGACTTGAATCTGAGGCTTGAAACACAGAACAGCTGTAGCCTGAATTGGGTCAAAGCACCTGGATGTCCTTAGAGAAGAGCCTGAAGAACAGGCTAAGATATCTGACAGCTGCCACCCTCCACCCCAGGCAGAGACATTGAAAACACCTGCTCCTCCCTAGTTTCCATTTGGATATCTGAATCGCTTGCCAGCCCCTACAAAGAGACACTTTACAACAGGAATTTCAAATTCCTTAGTTTACTGGAGATGATCCTGTGATGCTTATCTCTCCCATTCTCTTCAATACCTACTGTTCCTTGTGGGTCATGTGCACCTGTGCCCTGACTACTACAACAACTGCAAAAAACAACAGTCGAGAATTCATCCTTTCTGAAAAATATACAAGATGGAAAATAAGGAGACAGAATAACACAGTACAAGTCCTAGAACA
>NW_004567126.1:12110898-12217893 GCF_000260355.1 Condylura cristata
TCCACCCCAGGCAGAGACATTGAAAACACCTGCTCCTCCCTAGTTTCCATTTGGATATCTGAATCGCTTGCCAGCCCCTACAAAGAGACACTTTACAACAGGAATTTCAAATTCCTTAGTTTACTGGAGATGATCCTGTGATGCTTATCTCTCCCATTCTCTTCAATACCTACTGTTCCTTGTGGGTCATGTGCACCTGTGCCCTGACTACTACAACAACTGCAAAAAACAACAGTCGAGAATTCATCCTTTCTGAAAAATATACAAGATGGAAAATAAGGAGACAGAATAACACAGTACAAGTCCTAGAACAAAAGAACACTGAAAGAAGTCCTGGCCCAGTGGAGGTGCAAAGCAGGACAGAAGGGAGATTCATGGCAAGGCCTCCCTGGTGGCCTAGTGTTAAGTCACAGCACTGTAAGAGCTACAGCCTGAGTTGGGCCCCCAGGCGGGGATCCAACCCACGAAGGGCTCAGCAGACCTCTCCTGTCTTGCCCGCTGCTCCCCTTAGCATTGTATTTGTATTATTCAGTAAACTCGCCTGTTCTGTCCCCTACTCTTCCTCTGGTGAATCCTCTCACCCCTCTACCTCTGACCTACACCCCAGCTCTTCACAACAAAAATAAACAAATAAAATCTTAAGAAAAATGTAAAAATTCATGGCAATACTGATGGGACTAAACAAACAAGCAAACAAAAACACAAAGGCTATAAAACAACAGATTAAAGATAATGAAAATATGAAGCACTTACATTCAGAAACAACAAAGTTAACCACTGTACTGATTTTAAAAACATAATCGAGGACCTTAATAGCAGGATAGCCAGAATTAATGAATTTGAAAACAATACCAGAGAACACAAGACTAGAACAAGAGTAAAAAAGAATAAGCAAAATGAAAACAGTTTAGAATTCTCTGGGCCAACTTAAAGAGAAATAATGTCCCTAACATGGGGAGCCCAGAAGGAGAAGCAGAAGGATGTTAATGGCAAAGAAAGCCTACTTAAAGAGACAGTCATTGAAAGCAATCTCAATCTGGAACGAATCAGAATTTGTGATTGTAGAAGCCCACAGAGTTCCAAACAAAATATTACCAAATTGACACATACCAAGACATATAGTAAGAATAAATCTGTCCAGAAGAAATGATAAGAAAAGAATACTAAAAAAATTAGGAAACAAAGGGGTAACCTATCAGAGAACAGCAATCATATTTATCAGCAGATTTTTCAGTGGAAACACTGCATGATAAAATGGTGAAAAGACGGTCTCTCTAATGAATGATGCTGGGAAAACTGGAAATCCATCCATATAAGAGTGATTTGAATTGCTTGTTAATACCATACACACCAGTAAATTTTAAATGGATTAAGGATTTATATACATAGAAAAAAAATTGGTGAGACATTCCACCATATCAACAATGAAGATATTTTTAATGATACTACTAAGGGAATTAAAAGGTAAAGTAAGTAATTGGAATAACCTCAAGTTAAAATTTCTACTCAGCAAAGGAAAATACAAGATGATTAAATAGATACCTTACTGAATGGGAAAAATTATATCCCATATAAATGATAAGGTTATAATATCCAAGGTATATAAAAAATCATACACTCAATCACAAAATGTAAATAATCTAATTAAAAATGGGAAGATATGAATAGATGAATAGACAATTCACTAAAGAGGATCTCCAAAAAGTCAAAAGACATGACAAAATGTTCATTGTCTTTCTTAATAAAAGAGATAGAGAAGTGAAGACCTGGAGGAGACACAAGGACAGAGAGACATGTGAAGAAGCTATGCTTGCTTCTTGGCCTTTGAGTTGTACTAGGGACTTGGGGGACATGGAAGGAGACACTTGAAATAGATGTGGGTGAGCAACCACAGGGAGGCTGGCAAAGACAGCCTTTATTTAGATGTTGACTTTGCTCTTTTCCTTCCAGACTTGCCTGACCTTCTGCCCCCTTCCTATGGACCCCACCAGAAAGTGTCCTAGACGTTTGACAAGCTTTCCAGCCTCAGGGTCCTGCTTTGGGCCAACCCTGAATGGCTGGGCATTTCCCCACGAGTGGATAGTTAACTTTGGGTGTTTGATTTGAAAACTATAGTCTTTCTATTTTTCATGTTTTTACTGCACACTAATTATATTAAAGTTCTTTTTCTATTAAAGATCTTACCCATTATGTTTTATCTTGATGTGGCAGATGGCAGAATTACCCATATGTTTTATCTTGATGTGGCAGATGGCAGAATCTACTTAGAGCAGGCAGGTTTGGGGGCCCCCACATACCCTTCACCTTGCCCTGTAACAAAAACCACTATGGAAAGCAATCCAAATTTAGCTTGAAAAATTAAAAAATAGAAATACTGTATGTTCTAGTCATCTCCTCTTGCACATATAGCCACAGAATATGAAGCCGTCAACAAAAAACCCATATATTCTACAATATTTACAGTAGCATTATTTACTATAACTAGAACATGGACACAGCCTAAATCTCCTTTAATAGATGAGCCAGTGAAGCAAGAATAATATGTTTATACAATGGAGTATTACATAGTTACGAGAAAGGATGAAATGTGATCATTTTCAACAAAATGGAGGCAATTTGAGAGAATTATGTGCAGAAAAACAAGTCAGAGAAAAACAAGTAATGGGAATTCACGTAACAGACCATTTGAAAAAGTAAAACACTTTCAAAAAAATGACTGAACTTCAACAAATATTCAGAGGGCTTTGAGGTTAAGAGGGTGGAGAAGGGGAATGGAACATGTGATGATGATGTGGAATCATGAGAAAAAAACTCAAGCCAAAACAACAACAAAAGAGAGCTTGCCAAAATATTTATAACTGAAGACTTTAATCATCACTTTAGAGTAATAAGTTAACAAGCAGGAAACAACTTTTTCTAGTAACAGCAAATATTTAGTTAAATTATTATTAAAGAAGGAGTAGTATATTATGATGACATTAAATCAAATGAATTAGATTATAACCAGTTTGCATATTGTTTGATAAATGATTACTTGACAAAATAAAAAAGGCAGACTATAAAACTCTGTAGAAATATTATGAAAAATACCTATAAGCATAAAAAAATTGCAAACAATGTTCTGAAGTATTAGTAGTGCTGTTTACAGGATGCTAGAGTGATAGTTTTCGTATCTTTTTGAAACTTGTGTTTTTTTCTAAAATAATATGCAATATACTTTGTAATCAACTAATGAAACTTGTTTTGGTAAGTTTACTCTTGCAATTTACAAATTTATGTTTTTTTGTCAGCTTCTGGGAGGAATGAATATATAGGAATGAGTTTCTTCAAAAAGAAAAAAAGAGCAGGAGGCTCTACCTGGTGGAAGGAAACTTTCTTTTGTTGTTGAAAAGGTCAGGAAAGGGGAAAGGGGACCTCCCTGGTGGCACAGGAGTTAAAGCACAATGCTATCAAGCTATTGGCAGCCCTTTCAGCACCAATGTGATCCTGGGCCAGGGAGCTGACCCACAGGCGCAGCAGACCTCTCCTGTCTCTCCCTCTGCTCCTCTGAGCAGTGTATTTCAGTAGATCAGCCTGTTGTGCTCACCACTCTGTCTCTTGTATACATAAATCTATACATCTTTTTTAAAAAAGAAACGATCTGGCCCTCCCCGGTGGCGCAGCGGGTTAAAGCACTGCACTAAGAAGCTAAAGCCAGTGCAGCATGAGTTCGATCCCCGCCTGCCCCGGAGGTGACCACATGGCGCCGCAGACCTCTCCTGACCCGCCCGCTGCTCCCCTGGGCAGCTCCCCACTCTGTCTCTGGTGAATCCCCTCACCACCCTGCACCTCTGGCCTGTATCCCAGTTCTGTATGTATAAATAAATAAATCTTTAAAAAAAAAAAAGAAACGATCTGGAAAGGACCACAATTATGATATATGAAGATGTTCTTTGTACATGAACTCTTTGAACCTCCTGGTCCCACTGCTGACAAGACATTATTGAAGGGAAAAGAAGAGAATTTATGATGCCCGTCTTCAGCAAAAGTGATAGAGATTGGTGGCTGCATGACAACTTGAGCAGAACAATCCATGACCACAACTTCAGGGTGTCATTATGGTGTAACCAAGCTAAAAACAGACAGACACCAGAAGATGATGGTGGGGAACAAGGATAGGTAAGAAATAGGAGCTGACATTGACTGTGACCCCCACGTGCTAGATGCTGCTCTTGGTGTTTGGTATGTGTTAATTAACTTTAATCCCTGTGTCAAATCCATGAGTTATATGATGCTACTATCCCTATTTTTCTATTAGAAAGTTGAGGCATAAAATATTAAGTAAGTTGCTCAATGTCTCAAGATTTCACAGAGGAGAAATGAAGAATTGAATTAGGAAATCTAGGTTATTGGTTTATTTTTGCTTTTTGGCATAATTTCATCCTTCATTGATAAAAATTTTGCACAATAAAAAGGCATTGCTCTTTACCCAGAGGGTTGTTATCTCTATAGCTATGAAAGTCATTCGGTGGGAAAAGAAATTACACTTTAATAGAAAATATTATCATTAAAGGAAATAGCTATATTTCTCTTAGCATCTAAAGTCTCATTTAATACTCACGCATTTAATAAACACTTATTGAGGGCAGGGTGTCCTAGAAATAGAGGTAAAGGAATCATTCTAGAAAGACAGACAGTTGGACAAATTCAAGTATGTATATGATATTCTGAGAGGAACCGAGACTCTGATGGACTTATACAGGGCTGTCACAGCATTTTGGAAAAGACATTTTGATAACCTGAACAATGGCTAGGAGTCATAGGGAGACAAATTTAGTAGTAATGTAACAAACAGATCAACTGCATTGAGGGCTTGCAATATAGTCATGAGAACTGGGTGGAAAAAAATAGATGCAGATGACTATATTAGTTAGGATCCCATCAAAAATGAAATAATTCACTCTCGTTGGGTCTTGTAATATAGTCAAACTAGAGACTATTTACAGAGTGTGTGAGTGAGGCTTAAGAAAAGCAGTGGGAACTGAAAAGTGCCCCAAGTTTGGTAACACCCGGAGGGAGGCACCTTCACCACCTCAAAACTTGATGGGCAATGGGGAAAGGATGGTTCTGAGAACCTAGGAGGAACTCTGTGGAAAGGGATCTGTGCTGGGGCCTGGTCTTATGTTCAGGATGCACGGGTGACCACATGGGGAGGCAGTGGGGGTAACTACAGCACCCTCTTCCTCTTGCTTCCTCCCAGGCTCCTGAAAGTGCTTAGCAAAGATCAAACTCAAGCATCAGAAGAGGGCAGAAGCTCCATTACTAAATACGACATATAAGTGAGTTCTTGGCATGTATGTGGGAGGAGTGTGGATCTGGGGTGGGGAGGGAGGAAGCACCTGCAAAGTGTCTAGCTCAGTGACCAATCCCATGTGGTAATGAGAAAGGATTGCCATGAGCCTCGAGTTTTGGGTGGGTCATCATTTCTAGAAATACGGAATATAGAAAGAGGGCAGATGAGGAACATGATGGTTATGTTTGACACACTTTGAAGTGCACGTGACAAATTCACATCCTACAGAGCAGGTATTTTTGATATACTCAACTATGGAGAGTGGGCGAGAGATAGAAGAAACTGGTAGTTACCATCAGTGATATAGGGAGAGTTCAAACCCTGGTGGCAGATGAGATAAATCAGGGAGGATATGGAGAGAGCTTTGAAGAAATGACTAAGGGTTTGGGGATCTCCAATTTTAAAGATGTGATAAAAGTACACCCAGAAGAAACAACCCAAGGTCTTCACTGCCCTTAAGGCTGGCCTCCTTGAGGTGCCTGGGCTTGGGCTGCTTGTATGATATGGACCCCCAGAGTTCCAAAGGAGAAATAGAGTGGTTGGAATTTTAAGCTGCAATTGCCTACCTCTTCTCAGAATAGAGCCTTGAATGATGACCTTTCCTCTGAAAGTCTTCCTTACCTTTGTGGGGTAGCGTTATTCGACCACATCCTACCTCATGGGGTGCTTTTAAGGATAAATGAGATAGCGTCTGTAAGGCCTCTGGAGAGGAAGTGCCGATGCAGATAAGCACATGCTCTGGTATTTTTAGCCCAGAGTGTAGGGTGTTTTGGACGTGCCGTTTAGCAATTCCTGGAGCCTTGAAAAGGAAAGAGAAAGGGGTGGGGAGACAGGGAATCAGTGGCATACAACAAATGTTGTTTTTCGAGAAATCCCTCCCACCCTGAGTGTAAGAATCCACGTCAAAGGAAGCAAACACCACGTGTAGATAAAACAGGAAGGTGACAGGTTTGCTCGCTTGCAACCAAGACAGGGTGATGCCAAAGGGCCAGTGAGGCTGCGGGTTCACTCTAGGGGGCGGAGGTCCAATTGCCAGCTAACGCCACTGATAATGAAACCAAGGTTAAGTGACTCTCTGTCCTACACAGAAAGGCAGGAAACATCTTCATCACCCATGACTCCTGGAGAGAGCAGCAGGGATTGGGAGGAGACACATTTCCTGCCAAGATTCCAGAAAGGGTGCGCACCCCCTATGGAGGCCTGACCCCACTCAAGCAAGTCTGCAGAATGGCCATAAGCCTGACTCCCCCTTCTCAGTTCATATCTGCTTCATAAGCACCAACCATTTTAGAAAGTAACAACAGGAACCTTGGAATGATAAGTTACTTGGTGAAAGGTCTTCGAAGGGTTCATCTCACTGCTTTATCATTGATGCTCAATTATTTCTTGTTCTGCAGTGAAATGTTGATTTTTCAATCCCAAGCCATAAACCTGTCTCCTTATATTTGAGAAGACAATCAAGTTTGAGTCTCTGTTGTTAAACAGGCTCTGGATTAACATTTTATCTACATCATATCATTTTAACCTCTGTACAAAACAAAACTGTATTTAGATATTATTAATGCATTAAAAAAAGATTTATTTACTTATGCATACAAGAAGTGGGATATAGGCCAGAGGTGAGAGGACTCACCAGTGACAGAGTGGGTAGCAGAACAGGAAGATAGATGGAAATACACTGCTGAGAGGAGCAGTAGGTGGGTGAGGAGAGGTCTGTCTGCCCTGCCATGCAGTTCAGCCCCCTGCCTGGGGATCACACTTGTGCTGCAGTGGCTGCAGAGACTGTAGAGGGGTCTGTAGTACTGTGCTCCAGCCCAAGGCACCAGGAAGAGCCTCATTAATGCATTTTTATGGAGACAGATATCTAAGGTTGTATGGCAAGAGAGAGGTCAGGATTGAAATTCTGACTCTGCTTTATAGCTGCAACAGATACTTGGGAAGTAATTTAACCTTTCCAAACTCAGTCTCTTCATTTATAAATTGGAGGATGATATAACTTACATCACAGCATTATTATAAAAGTGACATAAGATAGGCACGCAAAATTTGAATTTAGTTTTGTATTATGTCTGGGTTTTCCCCCCAATTATCTTGTTAAATTCAGAAATCAAAAAGGCACAGAATAAAATTAGGATGTTTTTCTCAAGATTGCTTTGTCTCAAGTATTCAAATTATTTCCTGGGAGAATTTAATTTAATGTTAACCTTGGTGACCTTACTAATGTTTGTTTTCTTAAACCAGAGGAGCAAGCCCTCTGTATCTACCTATATCAAGCCTTTTTGATGGAGTAAGATTATCCCTTGGTTTGTGAAACAACGGCAGGGAGAATATATTTGGAGAGAATGGATGATATCACCCTCACATCTCTCATGCAAGGGACTTAGTATCAAGTCAATGCAAGCCAGGCTGCAGAATGACCACAGGGCCTGTGGCCTGCGATCAGCAGGACAAATTCTATCTGCCAGGTAAAGGATTGGGAGATACTCCATGGAGAAAAGGATTGGGAGATACTCCATGTTATATGGAGAAGCCATATGACATCAGCTTTGCCAAGAGCCCAGTTCTTTCCTTCCTCATGAGGGGCCAGTTCAGTCCAGCTCAAATGCTCACAATCATGAAGATCAAAGCCAGGATCAAAGCCCAATGTCCCTGATCAAGACTTTTCCAACTTCCTCATACTCCTTTGTCCATTTAATTTCCCCCATCTCTTCTCTTAATTGCTCCTTTCTGTTTTATGAGTACTTGTCCCCTAAAACAATGAACAGGGCTTCTAATAGGGCCTTTCCATGGAAAATGTTCATAAATATCTGTAACGCAAGTGAGTAATAGCCTACCTAGAAACACTGTACTCAAGCGAGTTCTCGAATCTCTGACTGTCTCTTCCTGTGACAAAAAGTAGGATCTGAATCAGTTCAGAGCATAAACAGTCAGTCACTTGGAGTTAGAAAACAAAGGACGACCATGATTCGTTTTGTGTTGTTAATGTGCTGTCCTCTCCTATAGTCTCAGGATTATCCCTCATTTGAGGAATATTAAATATTGCGATTGCTATCAAGTGGAATAATCATGACAAGGATGACAAGACTCCGGCTGTGAATTCCTCTTACCAGTGGGGAATTAGACAAAATGACAGGGTTAATTCCCAGCCGGACACAAAGGTGTTGGTGATGTGAAGCTATTGCCGCTCAGGGAGACACATCAATTACTTCGCTGACAGTCTAAAAGGGCAGTTGAGAAAGGGCTCTGTCTGTGCCTAGAATATTAGCTTCTTTCATCATTTATCAAGGCCTTTCATGCTCTTCTTGATGTGAGTGAGAGGAAATCAAGGTGCTTTCTTCAAACCCGGGTTTGGAAATTCCATTTGTGTGAAGCTTGAAAATGATTGGGTCGAAATGAACTCCTAATGTGAAAAGGAGAGATGTCTGTGTAACTCGAGTCTCTTCTTCTGGCAGACCTCACCAAGGTTCATCAGGCACAGAGAAATTATCAGCCTATTGAGTGGAAAGGTTAAATGAGTTTTATCATCATCTCACGAAGATGCCAATTCGAGTGTCAGGTTTCATTTGGATGATAAATATCACCATGGGGAGGGACAGTGGTGGCATGTCCACAGCAGCCTTGCCCACAAAATGGCTGAGTGGAAGGACACTGAGAATGGGATTCAGGTTGGACACAATGGGCTCTGAGAATGGTCCTGCTACCCCCAAGAGTACTGAGAGATCTATGTGCTTAAGACACAGCTATGTTTAAGTCCAGAACATAGACTGAACCGCTACCATATACATGGCTGTCACCCACCACAATGACACCATTGAGAAAGCCCATGTGGGATGTGGGAGCCTGAATGCTGTTGCCAATGGCATCTTGGTTGGTTCTTCCCACAGGTTTTTTGAGTCTATTAATATTAGATGTGAAACTACTCAGATTCCCATCAACTGCATATTGTCAAATCTCTAGTTTATAAGCATTATTTTAACTGAGGAGGACTGGCTAGTGATTCATGAAATCAGTGTCATAGTTGGTACTCAGTATATTTATGCTGGGTGCTGATTGTGTCTAATGTTACAGAACTTGATTCTTTCCTTTAAAACTTGATACTCAAAACAAGTTATCTGAAAAAATATAACTAAAAATCTAGGCTATATAGGAAAATATAAGTTTTCCTATAAAATTGTAGCTTTTAAAAATAATTTTAAGATAAATCTCTCATTTCTACTTTAAATATTATTTATGTATCAAGATGCCTGAGTACCTTAAAAGGTTTTGAGCTCCTGGAAAGTAATGTCTACATATCAGTCATTTTTGCATATTTCTAAAATTTGATAAAGAATAACTTTTAAAAGTACTTGTGACTCCCATTTCCAGGTAAAAACATTTATCTCTCCTTAGCACTACCTACTCTTCAAAACACTAATCCCAATTTTTAATTAGGATTTTCAGTGCTAGCCTGTTTTTTAGTGTTTATTCCCTCCACTAAATAAAACAAGGATGATGTAATGAATATATTGAAAAATTAAAAAAAATAAAATAACAATTATGAACAGCTATCAGTTCCCACCTGCTCCATGTTTTAGCAGATTAAAAATGTCCACTGTCCATTATGAGAATAAGAAAAAGCTTGTCTAATCCAGCCTTGCATCCTTTTTTGCTAAATAGATGTGCATGGTAGTGATGTTTCAAAGGCTTGCTCATATCATGATTTGCTTTTCTATTTTGAGGGAAAATCTTCATACACAATCCTTATACAAACATTTTCTTTGTACGAGAATATGAATTATTACTCAGCAATCAAAAAGGATTAAACTCACGTCCTTTGCAGCAATATGGATGGAGTTGGAAGGGATTATGCTCAGTGAAATAAGTCAGAAGGGAAAAGAAAAATACAGAATGGTCTCCCTTATAGGAGGAATGTAGAGAAAACAAAAGAGGAATCAGAAAGAAAAGTAACTATAATAAAGTAAAAATCAGAACCATCAGGCAACTATAGATCAGGGACATTCTGTAGGGGAGGAGGAGGGAGAAGGACCAGGACAGAGGTGGGAAGAGCACAAGGGACTACCGCGATGGTGCACGGGGAACTGGTGGTGGAAATTTCACAGGGAAACCAGACATTGTACAAAAATGAAGGATGAGGTAATGAATATATTGAAAAAAAATTTTAAAAAGAGTAAGAATTATGAACAATCAGTTCCCACCTGCTCCATGTCTTAGCAGATTCAAAATGTCCATTGTCTCCTGCAATGCCCCACATTGGACCCTCCCTGTTCCATCTACCGTCACAAAGAAATTGCTTTCAGTTCTCTGAAGTACAAATTCAGCATCAAGCCCTGACAACTATCAGGGATTTTTTTTCTCTTTCTCTCACAATGGCCATCAAAGAAAGTCACAAAGCATGGGTACATTTGTACCTAACCTCATCCCTCAGCTCTGTCATTCAACAAATCTTTCATCTCTGTTTTTTTGCTTCTTTGTTGGCATAGAATGCTTCCTCCGGCACCAGGGACTTTTGGCTTAGACTTTGTTTGTGTGTGTGTGTGTGTGTGTGTGTGTGTGTAGATGTGTGTGTTGTTCTGTGCTTTGTGGTGTTTCTTCAGCAGCCTTTACCGTTCTGTGGGTGTTTTCTCGAACTGAAATGGAACCACTGACTCTAAACAGTCGCTGCTGTTTGTGCAATTCTCTGCAAAAAATGGCTTCAAGTGTTACCTACCCTGCTCTACTTCAGGGCAACCACAACGATGAACAGGCACGAACCTCTTTACACATGCACTTCTGGTCCCTGACAGACTGATAAGATCAACCCTCAGGGCTGCAAGCGGTCTGACATGCTCTGTGCACTCTGCACCCTGACAAGGTGAGCACTGCAGCCCCTTCCCCGGTGGGGGCAGCCAGGGCTTCCTGCACCCCACTTCCAGGAGAAGGCAGGAGGCACACCTGAGTCCCCTGAGGGGACTACATTTCAGAAATGGGCCTAGAACAACTCCTGATTGGTTTCTTCCGTGGTCTCGACACTTGGGTGGTTTATTTCCACGCTTGGCTAGTCTCTCCTGCTAATAGCACTAAGAAAGAAAGCTTTCATCAGCAGTGAGCATTCCACTGGCCAAGTTTTGTGTTGAAGTTTTATAAATATAAATGTATAAATATTACCTCTAAGCCACCTCTCAGCTCTGAAAACGTCTCTGCCTCTGAGCTCATGGGTGGAGTCCCACAGATGTCAGCGTGGAAACCAAAGCGAGAGCGCTAGCCGCCCTGCAGCCCGTTGGGGGTGGTGCTTGTGGTGGTGTTTCGCACAGACTTTTCAAAATTGTATTTTTCATGTAAGGATTTCTGTAACCCACAGTTGGAAACTGACCTGGATGCAGATGGGATTAGACAGAAACTGGGTGGTGGACAGGAATTATCTGGGTGTAACCTTTATGACAAAAGCCGCATTCAGTAAGCTTTGACAGGGATGCAGCACTCAATGGTAGGGATCTGGAAACCCCTAACACTGAGCGCACTTGGAAACCATTTGTGTTCAGGAGACTCAGGGCTGGCCTGGGGTGACTGGAGCACAGAAGACTTTTGGCTTGTGGTACTGAACGCTGCTCAAGACAGGGGGTCTTTTCATTGATGTGAAAACTGATGCAAAGAGCAGAAAATTGACTGGATCAGGGATATACAGTAAATCGGTGACATAACCAGCAACGACAAAGGTATGCCAACCAGGAAATGTTTCCCCAGTCCTACAAAGCTATTCACAAGCTTTTATTCCTAAAATTGTTTCTAATTATTTTTTTTAAAGAAAGACACTGAAATAAAAATAATGATCAAGGGTCAAGGAGGAAAAATAGAGAAACACACAATTATATACTCAATATCTCCAATGGTCCAGCTTCCCGGACTTTGAATGAGGCATTTCAAATGGTGTTTCATAAGGGGAGAACTTAGAGCTTTGCGAGGTTGAGTGGCTTGGCCAGGCTCACTAGGCCAAAGAATAATGGCGCTGCAGAAGAAGCAGCTGTTAATGGCCTTACCCCGCAAGCTGCCTGCAGCTCTGAAGCTGCAAAATAGGCAGACACGATCTGAGACCCAGAAGAGCCCACAGCCCCGAAGCAGTAGGGTCTCGCTGCTCCTGTCCCAGGCTGTGGTTGGGTCCTCTTTCCTCCGATCTGCGTGGGCTGGGACGCCGTGGCCACTCCCGCAGGGGCTGAGCTAAGAGCTCCCCTCCACTGGCCACAGCCACCCACTTCTCCCCAGGCTCAGCCACTCTCTTTAGCCACAGGCAGTTGGCCCAATATATTCCACCCCCCAGCAACCCCCAAAGTGAGAGAAATAGGCTGCATTGAAGATTACTTTGTTAGTAACTGTGAAAATATCCCTGCCCAGCCTCCCGAGGCCAACCAGAACTATCAACTCTCACAGCCTCAGCAGCAACAAGAATGAAATTAAGGATCCATCAACCAGGCAGGATGATCTTTCAATTCATAAAGGGAGATCAGGCAGTAGGAGGACTAGACGGCAAGACCTTAGGCTTGTGGTACTGTAATAAGCTGGAGTCCTGGAAATGGGAGACAGCTATTATCCTGCCGAGACCCTCTTTCTAGACTGGGCCACGGTGCTACCTCTAGGCTGTTCATAGAGGCTAGGGGATCCTCTTTATTACTGCTGGATCACAACTCCCAGATTTTATTAAGTACTTATGCATGCAGCCTCGGCATTTGAGAACCCCAGCTTCTAGGGGTTCCAACCCCAACATCCCAAGGTGAGGAGCGAGCCTGAGGTATGCTCAAATGCTCCCCCAACTTCTCCATACACTGCACCTGTTCTTGCCTCATTTCCTTTTCTTCGATATGTAATAAGCGACAGACCAGGAGTCATTCAGACACACAGGAAAGACCAGTGCCACTCGCATGCCACTTTCCTCTAACACTCTCCCCTGACAGAGCAGTTGGAAAACTTGACTAAGTTATGTGAGCGTCTTGCTTTCAGAAGTATCATTTGAGTCATGCTGGTGCCAGGTCTCTATTCAAAAATTCAGAGCTGCAAAAAGGATAGTGGTCATGCATCTGCTAGGTCAGGATGGCCTTGTTTTCATCAAGATGGCCTTGTTTTCTTCAGTGACAGAATTTCAGAGCTGGAGAAGCCCTGAAGTCTTTCTGTAGTATACGTGGTAAACTGAGGCACTAAGCCATGAAGTGACAGGGCTTTCACAGAGGAGGAGGCAGGCCCGGCCTCGGGCCTCTGAGCTCCCAGCCCAGCGTGTCCAGGACCATTGCAGCAGCACCCTTCTTTTTACTGAGGAGGCTGTAAAGCAGCCCACAAGACTCAACGCTCTTGTCACCTTTCCTGCTTGTTGTTCTTGTATCCAGTTACCAATCGGGCTCTGACCCTTGTGAAAGGGTCACTGAAAGTGGGGAAGGAAGGAGAGGGAGAAATAAGCTTGGTCATGACCCAGTCAGTCCATGGTTACTAAGTTTCTCAGGAATGGAGCCTCTCTTGCAAGGTCGAGAGGTGGAAGTAGAGGGAAAGCAGGGAGGAAGGAGCCAGGTCCTGGGTGAGATGCCTGGAAACACCAGCAGACCCAGGCCCAGGGGACTGCAGTGGCCACATTGAGCTCACTGTCCACGCCGAGCACTGGGGTACAGCAA
This sequence comes from Condylura cristata, assembly GCF_000260355.1. Classification (NCBI taxonomy): domain Eukaryota; kingdom Metazoa; phylum Chordata; class Mammalia; order Eulipotyphla; family Talpidae; genus Condylura; species Condylura cristata. The sequence goes on from NW_004567126.1 coordinate 12,124,858, forward strand.
CATCACCTAAGGATCTGGCTCCCCAGGAATTCTGCTATAGCATCTGCTCCATCACAGATTGAGGTATGAGGAAGAGGATTTGCAAAAATGTTATCAGGACTAGCTTAAAAATAGCTGTTTTTAAATTTGTTTTAAAAGATTTTATTTATTTGTGCATACAGAGATGGGGTACAGGCCGGAGGTACAGGGGCGGTGAGAGGATTCACCAGAGACATTGTGGGGAGCAGAACAGGCCGACTGAAGAAATACCCTGCTGAGGGGAGCAGCGGGACAGACAGGAGAGGTGTGTTGTGTCATGTGCCATCCGGGGCCAGGGATTGACTTAGCTTTGCAGTGTGGCGCTCCAACCTGCTGCGCAAGCAGGGAGGGCCCTGTTTCTAAATTTTAAAATTAGTAAAATGGAGCTTTTTATGCAACCTCCAAACTCCAAAGTTTTTGACCCAGCAGAGCTTGGAGGCCAGAAATAACTTTTATTGGGGGGGATGCTCTTTACCCACTTGTTTAATACTTTAAAAATATTTTTAAATAAACATTTTTGGGTGAGGAATGATTGTAGATTTACTAAAAATTTACAAATATTGTATTAAGAAGTAGATCCTTCCTCCCATCTCCTTTAATGTTAATTTATTCTTTTTGCCATCGTGGTAAAATACAGATGACTTAAAAGTTGACATTTTAATTATGTGTGCATTCAATACACTCACCTGCATGCAACCAACACCATCCACTGCCAGAACATTTTCATCTCCCAAACTGACATTACTTACTTCTTAAATATGAATTCCACTTTGTCCTCCCCACCACCCCTAAACTTCAGTATTCCACGTAGTATCTGTGAGTCTGGTACTCTAGAGACTTACAGACTTAGAATATTCTTCTTCCATGTTTGGTTTACTTCATTTAGCATAATGTGTTTAAGGTTTATTCATGTAGCATGTGTTCAACTTTTCTTCCTTTTAATGCTGAACATGAATCAATTACATATGTCACAACTATGCCTATAGGTATATCTACATATATAATCATATAGGTACATTTTACCCATTCTTCTGTAAATGGGCATTTGGGTTGCTTTTACCTTTTGATTATTGAGAACAGCACTGCTCTGAGTATGGCATACAAATATCTGTTTATGTCTGTGATTTCTAACATTTTGGGGTATAAACACAGAAATCTAATGTTAATTTATTACATAATCATGGCACATTATAAATATAATCTTTTACTATTTATCCCAGAGGTTTTTGGTTCTTTGGATCAAGATTTTAGAAACAGTGGTATGTATTTTTAATGGCAGATTTAGTCCCAGAGGAGTGCTGATTTTTGGAAGGAAGTATCCCTTTGACACAGGTTTTGCAGGCTGAATCCAGACAAATGTTGATGGCAATCTGTTGCAATTCACTGCATTTTATTGGTTCTAATTTTCTTTCAAAGGAAAATGGTGATTTGGGAATATTCCAGAGAAAAGTTCTAGAATGTAAAATATTTCTCAAGGTAAGGACTTTCTAGACAGCTACTGACAAAAGAGAAATTGACCAGTGTTTCTTAGCAGTAAACCCAGGCACAAAGAAAAGTTTTGGAAGGAACTGAACTGGAGGTTTTCTCTAGCTCTTTTTTTTTGCTTTTTGTATATAGATGGGCTGGTTTATTATAAAAAGGGAAGGGAAGGAAAGGATGTTTGCACAAACAATAGTCCATAGGAAAAGCTGCCCCTGAAAGGGACAGGTCTGCTAAAGGAAAACCTATTAGTCCCAGGCAGGCAGCATTGAAAGGAGTTGCCTCTCCTGCTTTGCAAAGGGAGAGGCTTGTAGAGAGAAGCACCTACATAGTCACAAGAGGACAGGAGGACAGGAGAGCTTCCTGAAGCTCTTGTTTGTCAGGTACTATAAAACACAGGCGATCCAAATGTCCTATGTACCTGCAATACTCCTGAGTATAACATCAGAAGAAATGTACTTGGACTGCAGTGGGTGGGATAGATGTTAGACTTGAAGAAGCACTTCCTGATATGACGGGGTGACCCAAATTACTGGTACCCTGGTTTTGTTTTCCCAAGTAAGTGAATCTGCTGTAGTTTTCCAAGTAACTAGTAATGTTAATTTTATTGCTTCATTTAGTCAACACATGTTCATAAGAACTAGATGTATACCTGAAAGCCACCAGACTGCAAGTTTGTAATTTTCTTAGTTGATTCTCCACTGCTAAGACACAGGAAGTTGGCTGAAAGAAACAGACAGATACTCATGTAAGCACATTTGAGAGAATGGTAATTTCATTTGCAAATTATTTTTGCATGAATTAAGTGTGGTTTTAACGAAATGTCAAGTTCTAGGAGCCTTTTGCAACAGCCCTAGACCCTTACAAAGCAGCGTGGAAGTGTGTCTTCGTAAGAACCAGCCCAGCACAGCTCTGTAGAACTAAGCTTCTGAAGGCAAAGACTTAAGGTTGAGTAGAATGTTTATCTTAAAGACCTGCAAACACGTGATACAGCACTAAGACTGCTGCTCCAGGCATATGTTATTCCTCAAGCATCCTTGCAACTCAATCTTCTGGTGAAAAAGATGTGGAAGAAAATGTAAAATGAACCTAGAGGGACACCTTTACAGTGCTGCTTTAAGTAGAGCCCAGAATGTGACTTTTATGTCAGGAACACCGAAACCAAAGCTGAACAATCCAAGGTTGTACTACAACAGGGAAGGATTAAAACAGGGAAGGAAGGGATAGTCTGAGAGAGGGCAGGACTTGGGCTGAGATCTCAGTGACTGGGGAAAAACCCTAGGGAACCCTTAACAAAGGGAGGGTTGTCATGACCTCAGCACTAATATCTACTTCTTTTTGGAGAGGTGTCAATTCCTGGGGACCCCCTTGTGGCATCCTTGACTCAGAAGGAAACTCACCAGTTACTACATCACATCATCACAGACCACTTCCTGATGGGTTTAGGGTTTTTCCCTAGAAGGCTCTGGTTCATATATAATCCTGCCAGGAACAGACTGGGCCCAATAGTTAACAGGTCAATTTGAAATGGAGACCTTCTATATAATAAACACGCAACTCCCAATATCGAGAGAAAGGCTTGCTATAGAGTGGGAAAATATAACAGAGCTGTAACTGTACCTTTTTGTAGATAATTTGTGTGTTTGTATATGTACACATCCACACAGACACATCTACACTCATGGTTCATTTCTTAGCATTACAATATATACATAAAAGATAGATCCAGAAGTAGGAGAAAATGCTTCTAGGATGTGGAAAGAAAAACAATACCAACTGAGGGGTCAGGTCAGCATTAACTCCATGTGCTTTGGGATAACATATATACAAAATACAATTCTGTCATCAAATCAATTTAATGGTCGATAAATTGAGGTTGATAAAACAAATATAAGCAATTATTCTTGAACCTCTTAGAATTTTTAATATGCTAAAAGAATCAGAAATCTCTTTTCACACTAATAGTCATTAAACCTAGTTTTGAAAAGCATCTTTTGAGAATCAGTAGTCATCTGCAGAGTCCCTTTTGGGAACATAGACTAGGGTGACACTAGGCTTTGGTGGAACTTTAGTTCTGGGCTTTCTGGCAAGTTAGGTAGTTAAAGAAGCATGGAGTTGTCTTTTTTGTTTTCATCAGATATTTTCAGATTCTATGTTAAAATGAAATTTTGAACGCAAGAAGTTTATTGAGTTACGTAACATTATCTCAACGCTGACTTCATGGAAAATGTAGACTTGATTATTATTATTTCCACTGTATTAAGTATAAGTCAATAATTTATCCCAAAAACTTAATTTAGGTAAAGACGTTTTGCCCTGGGGGAAAGGGAGTTACCTTGTTGCTTTTTGATAATCCTATTTAATCAAAATCATTATATTTAAGCTACTCTGAATTCCTTTTCCCTTTTACAATGGGAATATATTAGACATATAACACTATGAATTTGAGGTGAATACCACATTGATTTAATAATTTTACATAATGTAATATCACTGTCATAGTAGTGATAGCACTTCTCTCACATAATGACTTAATCTTTGTCATTAATCCTTGTCAATAAAGGTCCAGTCTCTTAGTGATAAGACAATGTTGTCTATATTGACTAGACTGTGCATTAGATCTCTAATATTAATTTTCTACTACTTACATCTCTAACATTACTTTCTACTTGTGAGTTTGCACAAAATTAAGCTCTCCAGTATTTTCCAATCTCCAAGATCCCAATAGCCACCATTTTAAAGTTTTTACATAAAATCCTTTCTTTGAGTACAATTCATTTAGCTAGGATTTAAATAGGAGTCAAAGTTGACTAATTTACATTTCAAGTCTATAGAAAGATCCAGAGTTGCCTCCTGACTGAAGATACTGGATACTGGATATATACATGACTAACTGGAAGTTGTTCTACTAGGCATTTGAGAAGCCTAACCTCTTCTTCTACCTAAGTGAAAGGCTTTCCAGTCTCTCCAAAGATGGCCCCAAGGAGAGTCCTGTAGGCAAGTCCAAGATTATCTTAGGAAACCATCTTGGATTTGCTCAAGGGCTCAGACAGGAGCTTGAGCAGCCCCTCCACACTGATAGGATGCTTGGCTGAAGAACCACAGCAAATCACATGATGGAGTTCAAGAATAATGTTGTCTTCCCATTTTTGATACTAGAGACATTCTTTGTGAGCACAGAAATGCAGAAACTCACCCTCACATCTGTCTTATTCCTTTGATCTCGTTACCCCTAATTTGCACAAACCATTTGGAACAGAATAAAATTGTTAAATAAAGATAAAATAGGTAAAGGAGGTGATCAGTTTATTTTTTTTAAAGATTTATTTATTTATGCATACAGAACTGGGGTTTAGGCCAGAGGTGCAGGGACAGTGAGAGGATTCACCAGAGACAGAGTGGGGAGCAGAACAGGCTGACTGATGAAGTGCACTGCTGAGGAGAGCAGCGGGTGAGACAGGAGAGGTCTGCTGCGCCATGTGGGTCAGCTTTAGGGCTGGGGATTGAAAATGCACTGAAACTGCTGCTGTTAGCTTGCAATGCTGCACTTTAGCTTGTAGTACCACCAGGAGGACCCCAGAAGTGATCACTTTCTGACTAAGTTGCTATATCTGAGATGGTGATAACAAGGAAGGTCTAAGTACTACATTGTCAATAATGTTGATCTGTCATTGGAGATTTACCAGTATTATTTCCTCCCTGACTATCTCTTCCACAACCCCCAACACATACTGTGCAAGTGTGCGCACACACCCACACACACACTGTTGTTAACCAGACTGAGTCTGAATCCATTTTTTGGTGCACTTACTGTGAACCGTGTTTCTCTTTATTAGAGAATTTATCCCATGCTGTTGAAATGAAGTATCATCTTCTTCCCTAAACTATACATTCCTCAAAAATAAGCTCAACATATTATCATCTTAAAATTCTCCTGACTGGGGCAAACTGTACTTAGCCAATGTGTTAGGTGTATAGCCTGTGGACTACTTTCTTGAACATTCATTTCCAACATCTCACTGATTCATTTGACCAGGACCCCTGCTACCTTTTTTTGATTTAGATGAGTGGTTCATGAGAAGATAAGATTGAAGTGTTGCCTCTAAAGAATTCACATGTATCTTTTCAGGAGGAATATAAAATTGAAACACAGCAAGAATAATACAAATTTAAGATAACCAGGTCGGTCTTATTTGTGAATTCAGTCAAATCTAAGAAAATCAGAATAATGATTATCAAGAAAATAATCCATTTATCATCACCAAAGTTTGGGGGCCCCAGTCTATTCTGTGTTCTACCAAAATCCCTTTGCTTTATGTCTGAGAAATAAAAAGATTAAAACCCCATGTAAAGGAAATTCATTTCCTAAAATTTTTATTCCTTACATGAAAATATGACCTTCTTCAAAGATGATGAAGAGAGTGTGATCTTTACATTTTAATGTACTGCCTAACACTTTTTATCCCAAGCTGTTTCTAGATATTTCCAATAGAAATATGCAATGAACCACATATGTAACTTTAAATTTCCTTTTAGCTTCATTAAAAAAATAAAAAGAAACATTTGGATTTACTTAAATAACATTTCGTTTAAATGTTATTTGTATGTCCAAAATATTATTTAAACATTTAATTATTGTAAAATTATTCATGAGGTATTTTGCCCTTTTCTCATATTCATTCTTTGAAAATCCAGTACAAATTTTCTAGTGTTACCAATCTCAATGTAGACTAGTCACATATCAGAGCTCAGTAGATGTTTGTGGCAAGTGATTGCAGTATGGCAAACACTGTTTGATACAGCACGTGATGTTAGAAAAAAACATTTTCAGACGGTATGTTTGTAGTTTTGTTGACAAGATATGAGCACAGGAATTGATGGGCCTAGCAATGCTGAGTTGAGATATAGTATTTGATAACACATGTTTGTCAAGTTCTTAATGTGTTCTAAGCTTTGTTCTAGGCACTGGGAATATAATTATCGTAAACAGAAGAGGCAAAATTTCTTCCCACACATAGCTGATATTTTAATAGTGGGAGGTATGCACAAAATGCACAAAGTAAATAGAGTCCATGCTAATGTTGAAATGAGAAGGGGAAAAAAACTAGGTAGGTAAGAGGGAATAGAGAATGGCAAGGCAGGAATTTATGTTTTAGAACAGTTACAGGGATGTCTCCCTGACAAGGTTTTATCTGGTTGCAAACCCTCACATTGGCAATATTCCAGGAAAATTATGGTTGGGTTAGTTTCATTTTTATTTTAATAAAGAAGATTGATGATGAAACACAGAAATTAATATGACTTATTTCAATTAAAAAAATCTCTCATATCTAAACAATCAAACCAAAATAGCTCTCATTCCAAAAATAATTTGTGCAGGCTGCCCATACATTAAGCACTAGAGATACAATAATGAGTAGCTACAGTGTACTCGTTTGAGGTTGGTCTCCTGGAGATAGAGAGTAATAACAGATTAATTAAATGTCTGTGAAATAAATACGTAATTAAAATTGAGATCAGTACTATATTATATTACCAAAGCTCCATAGCAGATGTGAGTTGTCTTGAAGGGATATATGAATTTCTAGAGTCAAAACTGACAATGGCTATACCAAGAACACTCCAGGAGAAGGAACAGCTTGATAAATGCTCTTAGTGGTTCAGGAAGCAAAAATATAGCTTCTCTGGCTAGAGGGAGGGAGAGTTCTACCAAAGGGAAGCTGAGACTTAGGATGCAGTCCATAAGGATTTGCAGGTCATGTTAAAATTGGAGGGGATTTTATGCCAAGAGCAGTTATTATGCCACTGAAGGCAGCTTGTTTCTTTTTAGTATCTAAGCTTCACAAAATTTGATTCTACAGGATTTTTGTTTTGAAGCTATCAGGCTGGCTGTAATACAGAGATTGCATAAAAAGGTTGGCCAGAGACCAAAGTCTCTGGGGTTGTTCTCAGCTGAAAATTAGAAGACTCATCTCATGAGTTCAGGCAACCAGTCCTTCTGATGAGAGAGCCCGTAAATTTTATATACTGTGATTTTATGTGAAATGGGTGAGGGGCAATCTCAACATACCAGTCTTCAGAAAGGAGGTTAATTGATCACTCTGTAGACAGGGCTGTCTGTGAATGAAAATGCTGATGAGACCCAGATGAGACAGAGTTCGTCAGGGAAAGTTTCAGGATAAAAGAAATGAGAGTTTTGGCTGCTCAGGACCTGACTGAACAATTTGGAATCCACACCTTGGTCTCATAGATTGATTAACTTATTTAATGGTTTCCCTTCAGTTTATGATGCTTTGTTTTTTAAATGAAAGTGAGTAGAATGAAGAAGACAGTCATTAACTGGCCTTTCCATATTTAACTGATTCCTTTGGGTCCAGTATGATCACAATGTGAAGTTAAGTTCTTGGAAGTCCTGGTGATCAATGTAGTTTATATTTTATATCTGTAGAGGTCACAGTCAATGGCACAACCTAATCCATTCTAAAAACTTGATAAGGGATAATCTAAGTTTCCTCAGAGTTCAACAAATAGGACAGAGGGCAGGGATTTGGAAGACTTTCATATTAAAAGCATACGCTTGAAGCTTTCTGTTGACTGAAAAAAACGAAAATGATGTTCTAGATTTCTGAGGAACTTGATTACTGACCATCTTTTAGGCAGGAAATCCTATGGGACAGGCTAGTGATAATGATAGTTGAAATTCATGGAATATTAATTATGACTACCTCTATTCCATGTGTTCAGTTGTAACTTTCATGAAAAACTTACCACCGTGGCACTATTTTCTTAGTATTTTCTAAAGAAACAAAGAGAGAAATACCAGGTTACCTGCCATACAGGTAGATTACACATGGCTGTACAGAATACAGGACTTCTGTGTGTACCGCTGATACACTGGTGGCCTGATACAGGAGCTTGTACTTCTGCCCCCTCCACATCTAGATCAGTGTTTGCTTCTTGACTTAGGTAAATATGAGGTAAGCACCCCACTGGGGTTCATAAGTGAGTGTGTTTATTGAAATGAAATGGTCCTGAGCAGATGCCCAATGTAGCTGTGGCCACAGAAATAGTTGTGGTGTGTGTCTGAGATCCCATCTTACAGGCCGACCTCGAAGGAAGCAGCCTCCCTGCATTCTCTCAGTCATTGGGATCTTTTGGTGACACCTGATCTCAAGCCTCTCATACTTTACCTGTAGTCAATGTGGGAGCTCATGGGCTTAAGCTAGTTCCCCACCTAGGTGTTCAAGGACAAATACCTCTATGTAGAGCACTCCTTTCAACTCTGTTTTGCTCACTGATATTTGTAAACTAATTCTCTACAATGTCCCTGTAGGTTACCAACTTTTTTTTTTTTTTGGCCTAAAATGCTTCCTAGACAATCTATTTGATTTAAAAACCTAGGTTTAGATGATGCACACTTCAGTATACAGAAAGAAAGAATCTTTCAGAAAGCCTTCTATGGGTATGTAGTGATGGGGAGGAAAATGCTGACTTTAGTCGATGAGGGCGATTAACTGTAAAAGAACCTCCAGCAGAAAGAGACCTACTAAAAGGGGAAAAGCAGGCTATCTCCTGCTTTTGCCCTTCCCCTTTCTCTGCGGAAAAAAAAAAGTTCATGATTCTACATAACTGAGATTTGATTTAAGATGCTGAAAAGTACCCAAAGAGTGGGCAAGACAGGCAAACTAATAGCATCTTTAACAGCACTATTGTAGGGGAGGCTGGAGGCGGCTGACATCAAGCACAGGTGATACTGCTGACTTAAGATAGAGAGCATGGACTGTACATCCAACCTCAGTCTCCCCAAGAGATGAACATTGGGCCCTCCTTGGTGGCGCAGCGGACTAAAGCACAGCACTGAGAAGCCCTAGCCACTTCCACATGAGTTTGATCCCCGCCTGCCCCGAGGAGATCCACATGGAGTGGCAGACCTCTCCTGACCTGCCCGCTGCTCCCCTCAGCAGTGTACTTCATCAATCAGTCTGTTCTGCTCCCCACTCTGTCTTTGGTGAATCCTCTCACGATCCGCATCTCTGGCCTATACCCCAGTTCTGTATGAATAAATAAATAAATCTTAAAAAGAGAGAGAGAGAGACAGACAGAGAGAGAGAGAGAGAGAGAGAGAGAGAGAGAGAGAGAGATGGATGTCACAGCAGCTTCTGTCAGGCTAGAGTCAGGGCTAGTGCCGAGTGCATAGAACCATGGGGCCATTTTCTGCTGGAGCTGTTACCTCTCTTTTCTAAACAATCATCAAGCAGAGTCATTCAGTTCGTCATTAATCTACCACTCTAGAGACAGAGAGAGTAAGCAAATGTTGGTCAGGAGGTTGGTCAGGAAGTTGGTCAAGAGGTTGCCCTTTACCACAGGAGTGCCTGTGTGTGTGCTCCTTTTGCCCCTACTCACCACCCCTCCTTGCCCCACTTTCCCTCATAAAGGCCCAAATGAGTTGCTCATATTTGATTCTTTGCTACTGACTAATGCACAGGTCTCCTCAGCATTTGCTCCTTTAGGACAGAGTCCTTCAGTCAAAGAGACTATTCAGCAATCCACAACCTGGAGCTCAGCCTCCTGGCTGCCTTCATTGTCCTTGTCTGGCCTACTGGGTGAGGAAGGGGAGGGGATCACTGAACTGGGGCAACCAAGAGGCCATAGCTCTCTTTTATTTAAAGATTTATTTATTTATGTACACAGAATTGGGCTGTAGGCCAGAGGTGGGAGAGGACTCACCAGGGACACAGTGGGGAGCACAACAGGCAGATCTACTGACATACACTGCTGAGGGGAGCTGTGCCATGGATGCTGCACCATGTGGGTCACCTCCCTGGCTGGGCATCAAGCCTGTACTGCAGTGGTTGTGGAGAGCGTCATAGTGCTAAGTCTTAACCCCTTGCACTAACAAGAGGGCCCAAGCTCTTTTTATGTTTAAACCATTATTGTTAATTTTCTATCTTTCTTGTGTTAGTCTTTATTTTTCTTTCCTTCTTTGTCCCTGGCTGAGAAATAGCTCTGTGTCATCAAGGCCATTTTAGCTTCTCCTGATGAAGGAGTGTAGAAGTGAGAAATAGGAGGAAGTATCCGGGGGGCACATTTCTGGGGTCTCTAGTCCCTGTAACCGCCACTCCCTCCCCCACACTTTATGTTCCCTGCCAGAAAGATAGAAAGAAAATGGTTATTGGAAGAACAGTGTCACAATATCCACTCACTTATGAAAATCCATATTTATGAGCCTGAATTGATGGTGACAGTGACCAAAACAAATGCAAGTTCTGAGGCACCAACCTGCAAAAAGGACTCTGAACTGTCTAAGATATTGAGAGACCTGGCGAGGCAAAGTGAAGGAAAGAGAAAACTGTTTACACAGACAGTGTGGCAGTGAATTGCTCTGGGACTTCATTTGAAACTAATATTTAGTCTAATGCACTTCACGCTGTCAGTTCCCCTGTCTGCAGACTTCTCTTCCATCAGTGAAAGGCGTGGTCTGTCTATCCAGTGCTTCTTGGCCCTGAGTAAGTAAGGCGGGGGTGGGGTGGTGCCACAAAGAACAGGGGTGAGGAAGAGATCATTTGAAAGAGATAAGGGTGGGTAATTGAAGTGCAAGGGAGTTTCTAGAACTAACCTTCTACCTCTTTACTCATTCTTATTTTGCGGGGTTGTTAAACCCAGCCCATAGGAACATTTATAGAATGTGTGTGATGGAAAGAACCCTAAACTTCTATTCCTGCTCAGAAGCTCTATCTGTGACTCAAGGCCCTTAGCTCTGGGCCTCAGTATCTCTTAGATGATCAGATGGTTAGTATTGTGTTCTAGGGAAGGAGGCCAGATCTGTTTATTGACCGTTCATGATCTAAAATACAACTCCTTTCAAAACCCTTTTCCTAGACTCACTTACTCAGGTCACTTACTCCTTCAGCTAATAGTCAACTGGTTTCCTGCTCCATGCCAAATATTAGGTTGGGTTCTCCTGCTTGTGTATGTTCCTTCTCTCAAGGATGTGTATGTTCCTTCTCTCAAGGAACATACACTTTGTAACCACACCTGACATTTATATCATATAGCAACTTTCATCTAGGCTGACAACCCCACAGTGAGTGCCCTTTGCAGAAAGGTTTTGTTGTCGCAACAACTTTCTACTTGTTTGAAAACTCTTTGTTGAATGTTCCAATCTCGCTTTGCTTTCTTTCTTATCTCACCAACCTCCTTCCATGACTTCTTCAACCAGTCCTTCCTCTTGTGAGCTAAGTGCTCTCTCACTGCCTGAGACCATCTGTTGTTTTGTGTTTGTTCCTGCTCTTAAGTTATGCTTATAATTGGCTAATTCTTCTCATGTAATTTTATTTATAACATTCTGTCTGTGCAGTTACAGGAAAGCTTTCTGAAGGCAGGGTCTAAGTCTTTCCATTCTTCTTCATTTTTTTAAAAAAGATTTATTTATTTAGACACACAGAACTAGAGGTGCAAGAGCAGTGAGAGGATTCACCAGAGACACCGTGGGGAGCAGAACAGGCGGATCAATGAAGTACACTGCTGAGGGGAGCAGTGGGTGAGACAGGAGAGATCTGCTGTGCCATGTGAGTCACCTCTGGGGCAGGGATCGAACACTGAATTGGCTGTGGCTAGCTTGCAGTGCTGCATCCTAACCCACTGTGCCACCAGGGAGGGTCTAAGTCTTTTCATTCTAATCTTTTGTTCCTAAGCAAGAAAAGCAGCAGAGTTTTATTACACAGGCAGCTTTCAACTCCTTTCCATTAGGCTGTTTTGCAGTTTGCTCTTCTGGTCACTAAGGTGTTTCTAATATATAGATTGGCTTTACTCTTTTGGGATCCTTTGATTATTTGGTGCTTTCTACTGATAATGCTTGAGTATGAATATCATTCATCGATATCTTCCCTGCAGACAGCAGAGTCCTGGGCACAATAATAAGAGCCTGAACTTAATACTTATTTCTTAATTACAAGTGCACTTAGCTGGGACCAAAGTAACAATTACATGGTCTATAGTGTGACCAATCATTAGGAACATGATGTCATCTTCAAGAATTCTGTGACCTTTCTGCAGCATTCCACAAATACCTACTGACTTATCTGGAAAAATGAAGTTGGAGGCCTTTCCTGGTGGCACAGAGGGTTAAAGCACAGCATTAAGAAGCTAAAGCCACTGCAGCATGAGTTTGATCCCCACCCCGGAGGTGATCCATATGGCGTGCAGACCTCTCCTGACCCGCCCAATGCTCCCCTCAGCAGTGTACTTCATCAATCTGCCTGTTCTGCTCCCCACTCTGTCTCTGGTGAATCCTCTCACCACTCCTATATCTCTGACCTATACCCCAGTTCTGTATGCATACATAAATAAATCTTAAAAAAAAATGAAGTTGGAAAAGATACTGCTGCTGAGCCACAGAATGATGGTAAATGTAAGAGGTTCAGTCATTGTTTGCTATATAGAATGGTTATATTTTGGCTGGAGGGCAAAGGTCATATGGATTTTTTCTCCACCTTGGCTCATATAGGAGAGAGCGGGAGGAAAACCCCTATGTTTACTGCAGCACTATTTACAATAGGTTATGTATGGAAACAATCCAAACACCCAAAACTAGATGTCTGAATCAAGAATACGTGCTATACATAAGCAATGGAATGTTACTCAGCAATCAAAAAAGATAAACTCATGCCATTTGCAACAACATGGATGGAGTTGCTGGGATTATGCTCCATGAAATAAGGCAGAAGGAAAAAGAAAAATATCAGATAGTTTCATTTATAGGAGGATGATGGGGAAATACATAAGAGATCAGGAAAAAATAATTATAATAAATAAACAAAATTAATAGGCAACATAAATCAGAGACATTCTGTGGGGGAGGGAGAGGGAGAGGGATCAAAGCAGTGGGGAGAAAGGCACAAGGGACTATAGTGATGGTGCATTGATGAAATGGTGGTGGGACTTATGGGGACTACCCCTGAGAGATGAAAGCATACACTACACAAAAATGAAGACTGATGTAAAAAATACATATAAATAAAACCCCCTAATATTATAGGGCTAATAAACACCAATATTCAATAAGAAATAAAATTAAAATAAAAATCAAGAGATGCAGAGGCCAGATCCAGGTCAACAAGACATATCTATCTGACCCTGTTTCTATGGGGCTCACCCTCACTCATTCTGCAGCTCAGTCTCCTTCCTGTCCTCCCAGCCCCTATCAAGCAAACTTGACAGCACTGACAAGGGCTTCTGAACTAACATAACTTTCTACCTTCTTTCCTAGAGAGGCAGTGTTTATGAACAACTATATTTTTTAAGCCCACAAACTGTATTTTATTCTTACCTGTTAATGGAAATGTACCATTTAAGATGCTTCCCCCCATCCCCCAGAGCCATTTTAGGGTCATGGCAAAATTGAGCAGGGATTTCCCATTTATAGCTCTTCTTCCCCCATAATCTCCCCCATTATCAATACTCCCCCACCAGAATGTTATATTTATTACAAGCAATACACTTATTGACACTTCATCATCACCAAAGTCCATCATTTACATGAGGGCTCATTCTTGGCACTGTATAATCTATGGGGTTGAACAAATATATATAATGACATATATCCATTAATATAATGTCAAACAAAGAATTTTTACTGCCCTAAGAAGCTCCTGTGCTCTGCCTCATTCTTTCTATTCATCCCTCATTCCTCCAGCCCTGGACACCACTGACCTCTACTGTCTCCACACGTTTGTCTTTCCTGGAGTATCAGGTAGTTGGATTCATACAGTCTACAGCCTTTTCCAATGTTATTTGGTATTATGTATTTAAAGTTCCTCTATGACTTTTCAGGACTCGATAGCTCATGTCTTCTTATTGCTAAATAATAGTCTATTATCTGAATGTACTGCAATTTAATCAGCTGAAAAGCCATCTTGGTTGCTTCCAGGTTTGGGAAATTATGAGCTAAGCTGCTATGAGTTACTATCTTTAGGGGTTTTATGTGGACACAAATTTTCATTTCTATTGGTAAATACCAAGAAGCTTGATTGCAAGATTGTATGCTTAAAGTATGTTTAGTCTGATGAGCAACTACATGACTATATTCCAAAGTGTCTGGGCCATTTTGTGTTTTCACCAGCAAAGAACGAGACCTCCTATTGCCTATATCTGCTGCAAAATTTGGTGTTGCTGATATTCTGGAGCTTGGAAATACAAATAGTTATTGAGTGGTTATTGATATGTTTTTGCTTTTACCCCATAACCTCTTTGTTGTTCGGTTCTTCATTGTATGCTAAGTGACAGTAATAAGAAAACATAAGAAAATTTATATACTCATGCACACACACACACATACACATATATATATATACACACACACACATACATAAATTCCATAATTAAACACCTGGTTGACTATCTGTGCGATTAATTCTAGATTATCTAATCTAACAATGGGTCACTTACACAATAACTGAGTATAAACTCCCTGAGGGCGGGGACTAACATAATCTATTTACTTCAAGAAAGATTCAAGATTCTTGGACTTGGAGACAGAGGGCAGCTTTGTCAAGTTGTGGGTTCATTCTCACTGGAGGTATTTGCCAGGACAACAGCTTAGAGGCCTGACTAGATGTGATACAGAGGGAGAAGGTGACCTCTATTTTCTTCTAACAGTATCATCTGTGGCCTTTGTCTTTCAATTGGCTTCTTCAGAGAAGTTATTGCAATGAGGTACAAGACCTGATAGACCTGATAAGATCTTCTATGTGATTTTTCTCCCCCAAATCATCTCTTTCCACTCTCCCTTCTTCTGTGTCTGGCTATACTGAATATCTCATAATTCTGGCTTAAACTCTGATCTCGCCTACCATAGGCTGGCCTCACTGACTCAACTGCAGACAGTTGGCCTGTTTTTATGGGCTGCCCTCTGCTTCTTTCAGGATTCAACTTAGACACCAAGTCTCCTGTGAAATTTTCTCTGAATTTATAAGATTGCTTCAGTTGCTCTAAGTTCTCAACATGTCCTGAGTTTATCAAAATTACATCTTTACTTCCTCCTCATTTGTCCAGTACACAGTAAACTTCTGAATTATCAGGGAGAAGTTCAATAACACTGATATGAGAACCCAGAACAACACCCAAGGGACCATGCCTTGCCCTCTCTGGGTCTCCAGTGACCAATACATCGAAGAGCCCACAATAAATGCTCAACAAATATTTGTTGATGCATGTTTAAACAACTGAAATTTAATGAACAAATTATTACAGGCCCAAGTGCACCAATTTAGTACTCAAATGGAAAGCCCAGTATTTAGTTATTATGTCATTGGTGTCTTTGACAGCTGTGGGATAAGAAAGGAAATCAAGTCCTCAGAATTAACAACCACTAATCAGTGACCACTAATTAGTGAGAAGCTCCATTCCCTGCGATTGTCTAGCTTATTACTTTAGCTACTACGTTTGTGCCCCAAGATAGTATTTTCTACTTTTGCTCATAAACAGCCTGATTATTACCCTTTCACTCTGCAGGCCAGAGAATCCTGGTGTGAAATTGTCAGCACTACAGCAGTGCCTCTTTTTCTAGGAGTGAACAACCATGTCAGGACCTTATAAAAGTGTGAGAGCAGATTCCCCCCCACACACACACAGCTCTGGGCCCTTGCTTGTGCAAGGTAGACTGCCTTTGTGTGGGAGAATTTTAAGGGTCCCCAGAATTTTGTCAGTGACTCATCTATTAGCCAGTCTACCATTATGTATGAAATCTCAGCAAGGAAAGGAAAATCACTCCTTTCACATAAGACTGTATCTCTAGAAGTTCACTTTTTATACATAAAGCAGGTACCCAAAATGGATACCATAACTGATGTTATGAAACACAGGTGGTTCAACAGGATTCATTCCTATCACTGGAGAATTATGCCCTAAGCAAAGGGGCCACAGAAAGTTTCCTGCTGAAGAATTTGATGTCAGGGAATGTATGGACCTGAAGTATCAATGCAAGTGGAGACAGGAGACCCCAGGAGAAGCTGTGTATGTGTTTGTGTGTGTGTGTGTGAAGTAGATTGGCGTCTCAAGTGTCTATTTGGAAAGGAGGGGGGAAGTGGAGGAGGAGGAAGCTGCTTCTCGATTCTGGCAGAATGGTCCTGCTCAATCCTAAACTGGACTTTCAAGATTAGGAAACATTTTTTCTTGGTATGTACAGCTATCACAAGATATCTTGGTTTCTCTATTTTCTTGTGAGGGGTTAAAGTTCTTTCTCTTCTGGGTGTGTCTTGTTGCCACAATTTAGAAGTGTAACATTTTGACTGCACCTTTGAAAATGATAAAGTTTTGTGGCTACTTATTGTCTATGACTGTGCTGAGGAAAACAAAAATAAAGACTAGATGTTATTCAGAAAGGCCCGAGTTCAACAGCAAAATACGTCTTGGCAGAGATTATTAATATAGCAGGACTCACAGTTTCATCTCCACAAACATGTGAGAAGTTATGCAAAATCTTGTGTGAAATGTTTTTTCTTTTCCCCTGGGAAAGTTCTTTTTGTTGCATGGCAGTGAGGGAACCCTCTAGAACATTTTTCCCTTAGCGTAGAAATTTTCATGGGGATGTCCAGTACTTAAAATGAATAGTCACTAATCGTTGAAGCCTGGGGTTTGATACTTAGGGGAAGCTCCATTCCCTATGAGACTCCAGGTTTATCACCTTAGCTGTTCTCCTTGCTTAATATAATTCAACAGTCCTTGCTGATTGTCTTTCTTACCACCCTAGAAAGTTTGGGAGGACTTGACTCTCAGACACTCTTCTCACATTTTGTTTAATTTGTAAGTGTCAATGCCAAATGATAGTTCTGAACAATCCCTTGTCTCTCCATACAGTTTATTGGGAGACCGAGAAATAATGCTTCTGAGGCAAAAAAAATGTGTCCAAGGAAAGGAGCAAAAAGTGAGTTTTTGTATTGTCACTGACCACAACACACAGTTGAGGAAGTTTGAATACTCTAGCTAAATTTTGAAATTTAGCTAAATTTTATGCTGCAAAGCATAAAAAGTGCTTTCACATGTATTTTCTCATTTGATTCCCCTAAACTTGTAAGATAGTGCTTACTGCATCTCAAAAATGAGAAAAACAGAGGCGCATATAGCTTTCTCAGGGCCACGTGGCTCACAAGGGACTGAGCTGAGACCGGAACTTGACTGTAGACTGTATGCTTCTAACTCTCACAAGAAAGGCAGACGTGGATTGACCACCTGGGTGTTGTTATGAGGCATTTGCAAACTCGGAGCTAACAGGCGAACAAATCAATCAATAAAAATCCCCATGAAAGGTCAAATGTTCCCAAACACAAGCACCCAGAGAAAAAGGGAACTATTTTTTCCTTAGAGGAGACCCATCAGGAGTGGGGCACCTGGCTGATTTTACTTGGTATTGATACCCAGCTCTAAGTAGACTTGTGGTCTCCTGGATCTTTCTGAATCAAGACTCTGGGGCCCTAATTAATTAGACTGAAAGTGCAGCAATTTATCTGTCCTCTATCACTATTCCTGCTAATAGCTGATTTAGAGATGTGAATCCCCTTGATTATCTAACAGGTAGGGAGACGTGAATCCAAATTTCAATGACACAGAGATGAGAATGCAGGACAATACCCAGGACTAAGACTGGCAATTAATTAGAAGATAGTATCTTACATTTGGAAAGGACCTTCAAGGTCCAATCCAATCTCCCTTTTAGCCCAGGAATTATCCACAGTCAGCCTGACAAGTAGGCACCAGGCCTTCAGCACAGATGGTGACTCCACTTGTCTTTGGCCAACTATCCCACTATTTTAGATGGGCACTCTTTGTAGAATGTTTGAAATTGAATTCTGTCCCTCTCTGAACTCCACCTCCACCTTTCTGACCTAGTTCTGCCCTTTGATGCCTTAACAGATGAGTTCTTGTGTAGGTACATGCTGTCTCCCCAATAATTTAAGTCAACGCTTTAGGTTCTCCTAAAATATTTCCTTTCTAGCAAAATATAGAATGCTTCTCCAACTCTTCCCATGTTCACTTATTTTCAGATCTCTGTCATGATCACATGTCACTTGTTTGGACACTGAGTTTCCTTTTAAATGAATGATCATGGCTGTATAGGGTCTGTCTTTCCTGACAATAGTAACATGCTTTCTATAATACCTTTACTGATCAAAAGCACCCATGGGGCTATATATATGGTGGTCAGTGATCATATCAGCCCCCTCAGCTCTGTAACCCACTAGCGTTTACCAAACAAGAACTGGTTTTCTTCATGTCAATGACCTCAGAAGCCACACCACCCAGGGAAGGAGGCCAAATTCAATTGTCAATATAGAGACCACAACTGACACACAGTTGTTGCTAAGAACCCATTTTTTTTTGCTTCAATAAGCTTTTTATCTATTTGTTATTGTTTCTTGAAATATAGATTAAAAAAGAAAAAACACATACACGCACACCAGCACTCAAGAGACTCGTTTACCAGCAACGACAAATAGCTTGAGAGAGACTAAGTGACATTTGGAAATTTGTTAAAAGCAGCCAGCGTTAAAGGAACTTAAAAAAAAAAAAATTGTGGCTGTACTGTGCTTAAGCAGGCCACACCTGTTTTCAGAAACCACCAAGTGTTCTGCAGATAACAGAGATGCCATGTCTGACAGTTTCTAAGGCAACAAGATACCGATCATCACTGCACATGTAAGAGGTGGGAAGACACCCTGGGACCAACATGAAGCCTAACTTTCTCCTTACCCAATGGTTTGGAGAGTCTGTCCACACCCAAGCAAGCCTCAAACCTTAAAGTCTGACTGTAGTGGAGGGGATCTTGCTGCAGGGTCTGAACGCCCTCCACCAGCAGTAATGCTGTGACCTAATAAAGACTTTGAAATGGGTTTCAGTGAGAGGGGGAATGACAAGAAGCGGCTCCTCTCTGTGTTCCAATTTCCTCACTTGCAAAATAAACCAAGCATCTGTGTGGCCAGCACTGAGGAGGCATACTCACTTGGGGGGCAGCCAGGGAACTTGGATTACACCCTTATAGGCCATTTCTGTTTTGTGGCTCCCTCATGAGTGGGTTGGATCTGGGCTAAGGAATCACCATTAACACAGCTCACTCCTGCTTCCTCAGCATGCATATTGGAGATGTGGAATGTCACACTTTTTCTTTTGTGATATTACCAACTTGTCATATTTAGTAAGAATAAAGCAAACATGCAACTTGGGGGTAGTCTGCAGAGGTGCAGGGTGGTGCCAGGTGTGGGATTGAGTGCTTGCCTACTGGCTTCGAGTCCTGGCTGAGGGGGTCACTTGAGCCTATGTTTGCTCCACCCTCAGACTTTGGGCTGCTCTGCCTATCCATGGTTACCACCCCCACTCTCTAATGTCAGGTTCTGCACCTTGATTTTCAAGAAATGATCAAGAATCAAATTGCTATGTGACTTTGAAGAGTTCTTTGAAAACACTGCAGATAAACTGAAATCTCATGACTCAGGAAATGAGAAAACATGTTGTAAAGATGGACTAATTAATGACTTAATGAACCTTGGGGAAATAATCATAAATGCCAATGACAAGCATTGCTTCAGGAAACCTAATTATAAACAATAACAGAAGAAATAAATGATCCAGCTGGCCAGATAGTGATAGTGGCAAAAGAAGAATTGTTAAGTAGAAATGAGTAGGGGACAAAATATTTAGAATTAATTATGGTGGTAAATATAGCCATCTTTATATCAACACCATGAAGTGCAGTGGAGACATCAAAATAACACTCTAAATGTTATGTTGTATTTATTTCAGATTTTGTTGTCAAAAGTGTATAAAATGTAAACAGAGACAAAATTAAAAATCACAGTCCTATCACCAAGAAAGTTTCAGTATTATATATATGTACTATATATTATGTATACTACATAATATATATATATATATATATGTGTGTGTGTGTGTGTGTGTTTGTGTGTGTGTTATATATGTTATATATGGGTTATATATAAAATATATGCAGTACATACATATATATGGCCTTTCAGTTTGTATTTCTCCTTAAATATCACAATGCATACACACACATACTTTTTTATATTTCTTTAAAGTGGGCTAACATTCTATATGTCACTGTTTCATGTTGTTTTGTGACTTGCTTTATCATCTGGCAATACAAAAGGACATGTTTCATGTTATTGAAATATCCTCTATTTTTTTGAAGATGTCATTTTACTATACTTATATATCAGATATATCATGTATTAATGGACAATGAGGCTGACTTCAAGGTGTTTTTTTTTTTCTACTGTTTCATGGTTTTGGTTGTTTTCAAGATTTTTATTAATATTTTCTGGGAAGCTAGTGCAATTATTTTCCTGCTAGCAACATGTTGATGGCCCTTTTATCTTCTAATTTAAGAGGAAGTGTGACTATAGCTGAAAAAATGACATTACACATATCTTCCTAAAACTTTAAGACCCTTGTCATGAAAAAATAAGAGCGATTTGGAAGGGACTCACTCAGTAGCTCTACCTATACAGATTAGTTCTCCATAGTTGACTGTTATAAAACTGGAACTTTTTAAGCAAGAGATTTAGAGTTAGGTTAGAATGGTATGATCCAAGGATCTTTTCATATTATCAAGAGTTAAATGAACATTATAACCTATGAGAAAAAAATATCCTCAGAAACTGACCAGCAAGATTCTGGGCGAAATACTAAAATATAGGTAGCCTTCAACCAGTGGTTTCTGAGTTATAGTTGGACTATTCAATGAGGTTTACTTCCGTTATTTTTCTCCAGATTCTTCCTTTTCATTCTATACTTAGGAGACTCTCTCAGATACCACGCCAAGATTTCTCTTTCCTATGAAAGCCAGGATGTTGGTTTAGCTTAGTATGAATATGGAATTTTGTTGTGCGTAGAAGAAAAAAAAAAAAAAACACTCCTCTGTAGATCAAGATCAAGGTCATCTGCTCTCAACACATTCAAATAAAGATAATTTTCCTACCAGTTAGAAAGTGTACTCAGCATAGACCTAACTCACTTTGGAATAGGAGTGTATCTTGATTTGTAGAACATACAGCTTTCTCATCCATACAGCTTTCCATTAGGTCTCCCACTCAAATCCAGAACCGATGGCTGGGAACCAATTCATTTCTTTAATTAATGATATCAAGGTTAATGTGACACAGTAACTCCTAACCTTGACTTTTTCCCTCCTGGTTTCCTGAAAAGAGTGTTGACATGCTGAGGTCTGCAGGTCCAAGTCTGAGTCCAGGTTCCTCCATTTAGTAGCTATGCAACCATGGCCGGGCTCAGTTTCTCCATTGATCAAAAACGGATATTAATAACACTCACCTCCTAGTATTGTTCAGAAGCTTCAATCAGTGACTACAGGTAGAGTGATTATAATGGTGCCTGCGACATGTTAACTACTCCATATGTGTGAGTGGCTGCTATTATTGTTATTTCTCAATTCTGATGAATGTGTGGAGACACAGGCTTAGTGCTCTTTCACTACAGCATATGTGAGTGTGAGTCTAAAAATATTTACTGAAAGCTGTAATCCTAAACCCTGAAGGGCCCCAAGGCATTAGCAAAGACTGTGGGAAATTTGTAGAGGGCACCAGAGAGTCATTGCTTTCACTTAAATGATGATTGCTTCACCAGCCTTTTCCCACCCACCGGTGCAAGACAAATCCACAGAATAATAAGAAACATGCACAGCATTTGGATCAAGAAAGCAGAGTACAGCCGAAATCAGCAACAGACCAGCCCACGCTGTTCAACTTTTGCTGCAAATACCCTGAGTTACCAGACCCCGCCTCCTGTGCGCACACATGCATGCTCGATCCCACAGTCACTGACAGGAGCCCTTGTTCTCATCAGGAAGACTACTTCCTTGGGGCAGACAGGGCGATCTTCCAGGTTCCATGCTCTGGAGCTGGAAGGAGGCACTAGCAGAGATGGCTTCAGGACAGGGCCCAAAGGGTAAATGATGTTGATCAGGCTTTTCATGCCATCGACCTCTGTGGCTATCACAGCCTTGAGGTTGTTAATGCAGAGGTGCGTAGGTGTGCCTGATGATGGACACCTGAGCATGGGTGTGCACGCATGTGCAAGTGTGATGGCAGAAAGGGCAGTGTCACCCTGGCCAAAGGGCCTTAAGTTGCTGTCTCCCTCCCAACTGGCTTGTTTCCCCCACTTATCATTAAAACCTTTGGAAATGATGCCAAGGACTCCAAAATTCTCTTTCAAATCTCTAGAACTGTCAGTGAACCTACATAGCCTGGGAAAATTTCAAAACCCACCTTCAGCTTTCAAAAGCACATGTCAGACAGGGCACTAGACAGAAGCACTGGCCAGCTTGCTTGTGTGCCCACTGAGATGAGCGCAGAATTCTCTTAGCCCACAGGTCCTATTGCATTCGCCAGTTTCCTTAGTGGCTGTTCTGAACACTCTTGAAAACATTTTGTTTCTAGATTTATGGCGATTGCATTAAATCAATGGGAAAGGCTCCCAACCCCCCAGGTAACACAATAGGGCATTCAAATCTTTTTCCTGAACTGTTTGTCAGGCAGGGTCTCTTCTCACCAATGTTCATCCCTCCTTTCTGATAGTAGATGAGATATCTGGGTTTTCAGCTGGAGTGACTGCAAGGAACCTGAAAGACTGGCACTAGCCAGGGGCCAGCCCTTCCAGAAGGAAAAGGAACTAATGCTTTCCAGCCTGATCTTATAGTTCATCAGAGCAAGCTTGGCCATTCAGGTAAGCTCTTCCTCCCTGGGCCAAATTCTGATTTCTACATTACAGGTGTGAAGAATTAAAACTCAGCATTAGGTTTAAAAAGCAGCGGTCCTGGGCTTGAGAGTTAGCTCAACCTTGATGTAAGTCTGCATTTGGACAGATGAACACTTCTTTGGGAATGTCTGCTCATCTGTAAGGAGTGAGGCTGATAATCCCCATCTACTGCCTTTATCAGGATTTGGATGCAATTGGTAGATGTGAAGAGTAAAACAAATATTAAGGATTCCATTGCTGACATTTCTCATTAGGACAGATAAGATACAAAACATGAGGACCCCGAATTGAGCATTGTTACCTCTCCGTGCTAACTTCTGAAGGTGAAACAAGGTAATATATGAACAGACAGAACGTTCTACAGCTCTAACCTAGGTGGCATCATTAAGTTCAGACACAAAAGCACATTCAAGAAGGAATATTTTTGTGAAAAAGTAAAATGTCTCTTTCGACAACATGAAAAGTCCTAACATTCTCTTTTGCCCTTTGTCAGTGGATAGTAATTCAAGTTTTACATCCTTTATCATCACAGTGAAAAGTGAGCTGGCAAATGCTTGCTGCCCAATTTATTCCCTGGCAGGTTTTGTTCTCTACAATGCTGCTTTCCTAATCTCAGGAAACCTAGTTTTCTAGAATTTCCAGTTGCACATGAAAAATGCATCAGAGTGCCTCCCTTTTCTATCCTGAACCGCTTAAACTAATGAAGCTTTATTTCGGCATCACCCTTGTCTGTTTCTTTGTTCTAAATAAAGAAGGTGAGTTTCTACCAGGCCTTCATCTTCATTATTTCCTGGAGGAGAAGTATTCAAAGAACAAATTGAGAAATGGAGGCACCCGTGTCTAACCAATTAGTACAGAGACTTATCCAGGAACATCAAGTGAGAAAGAGGGAAAAACAGCTCATGGAGATCTGATTTGGTTCTAAAGATTCCTCGGGAGAACCAACCTTGCATAAATAGTTGGATGGCCAACATTTGCAAGAGCAGATGTTTTATCAAGCCTACTGCACATCAGGGCCCAGCCTTGCCTATCTATTCCTATCTGCTTTTATTATGCTGTAGGGCTCCAGCATGATAAGACCTCCCATATGGTACTTGTATTAACATTAAATAATGGCCATTGTACTGTGTATACTATCACCGTAGAAATATTTACTTAGTTGAACACAGACACCGGTCAAGCACGGTGATTGAAAACAAGCTAATCATAAAAACCATTCATGCTCACATCTATTTATAAAATCTGTTTTACTCGTGCCAGTTAAGTCTAAGCTTTGTTCTAAACAAACACAAGCCAGCCTCCCACACACCCAGAAACATGAAAGACGCCCCTCCCACATGCCCCGTCCCAGGTCTTCAGCCAGCTGGGGTCTGGGGAGTGGCCCCGTTAAGTATCAGATGTGCTTTCTGGGGTGCAGTTGAGTGCCTTGCTTTTTGGGTTTCTTGTTTTCCCCTTAGGCTGGCAGCCTCTCTGGGATCTCTCATGCTGCCAGTTGGTACAGCTGTGTATGCTCAAAAGCAGGAGTGTTTGCAGTAACTGCAGGTTTCCCAGCTCTGCACCAGAGACCCTCTTTGAGTTGTGAAGAGACCAGGAAACAGCATTTTTAAGGAAGCCTCTGATATCGGGGAGGGGAGGGAGCAATTTTCTCCACCCAAGAAGTGGCCTTCTGACCTGTACTGTCCTCTGAACTCCTGCCTCCTGTCCCTCTGTTCCCACAGCAGGCATCAAAGCCTTTCCCTGCCCTTGAATTGTATTTCAGTCAATCACAGAGATTTCCATTAACTTGTACAACTGAGTTGTGTACAGCAAAGAGCATGCCCATCTGGGCTTCGGAGTCAAGAGTTGGAATCGTAAAACCTGCAAAGTGGGGATAACAGTAGCACCTGTCTGAAGGAAATGGCACCAGGACAGTGGTGAGAGAGCTCAGGAAGAATGCACTTTCTGGATGACCATCCATACTGTGGGCATTTTTTGTCTCAGAAATAAATCAAGTCTGATTGGGCTGGGCTTTCAGATTAAGTTGTTTGAGGAACGCTACCCGAGAGCATGCGGTATGATGAAAAAGACACTGATGATCTATTTTAAGTCCTGGTTCTGCTATGAAAGGATGGGGTGATTTGGGATTGGATTCTCTCCTCTTCTGGAATAATCTATAAAATACTATCGGGGACAGGAAGTGATTGGTCTAGACAGTGATTTCCAAACATTATTGAGATGGTTGGGCTAAGTGGAGATTCTGAATATCAATGGAATAAGATTTCTGCATGCATTTATACTCCGTTTTCCTTCATGCACAGCAACAAAACTTTTCTATATAGTCTGTAATTTTAGAAATGGAGTTATTTTTATTAATCCCAGCCTTATGCACATTTACTTGGGAAAAGGGTGTGCTTGTGTTGTATGGGAGATACCAGTTCTCAGAAAGCAGGAAATGCAGGGTGAGTCGTGTAAAGCCTGCATCCAATGATGGATCTCCAAGAGGGGGGGACCTTGGTCCAGAAGGCTGTATTCTTATGGAGCCCTGTTTTTAGCAAGGTGGATCTGGAACCCCCAGGTGAAGCTCCAGCCAGGTGTGAGGTGGACACATCTGGAGGTTCTCTGAGCTCTATAAGAAAGTAAGCCCTCCTCTTTCCCTGCCCTCACTCCTCTCAGTCAGGAAAGACCTGCAGGTCAGCTCTGTCCATTTTCAAGAATGGAGGGTGGCAGACACCATTGTTACCCAGGGAAAGCGTGTCCCTGTGTCTGTATTTGGAGGTCTCTCAGGCCAGGATTCTTGGGAAGGCCAAGGGTCAAAGAAGTGACGCTGGTCCTTGATCACTGGCTTGGTGGCTTCCTTCTCTCTCTTACTCATATGTAAAGGCTCAGAAGCTGGGCCAGTGTATAGACAAAAATCCTTTCTCTTTCTCGAGTTTAGTTCCCATTTACATGGAGAGAGGTTAGAAGGTGGACCTCCACGACCCCTCTCAGTTCTGCAACTGAGTCCCAATGACTCAGCACCCCACTTAGCCCAATTCTCTCATAGTCCTCCCCCCATATATCCAAATAAACATTTTGTGGTGTCTTAGAAACAAGCGGAGCAATGTTAGCATAACTTGGAAGGGGTGTGTGTTAGCCAGATTTAGTTCTGCTTCTCTCTCTGGATGTCACCACCATGTCAGTCCCTATAAGAAACTCAGGAATGTATTTTCTTTAGGTCTCACCAGAGGATTGTTGACCAAAGAGACCACTGGAGGCCAAGATTTTGGCATCAAAAACTTTCATGGGATTTAGTTTTGGGACACAAAACAGAACTAAGAGAAGCCAGTTCTCAACCCACCGCCCATGTGGTGTCCTTTCTTTCTTGTGCTTGATGTCATGCAGGCCAGTGGACCAGCATTCCTGTCCATGGGAGGTGTGTCAGAACTTGTTGAGTGAGTGGGCCAACTCCACTCTCATTCTTTCTTTCCACTTAGTTCTTTCCCCCCACCCCGCAACCCTCAACCCCTCAGCTGGCTCTGCTCTGGGGAAGAAACACATTTTATTGAGCAGATGAATGTACAGAAAGATTGAGAGTAGACTAGAATGGACCATGTCCTCTGTGGAGTGACTGTGCCAGGATCCAGGTACCTCTACTGTTTTGGCCAACATTCCCACCCCAATCCACAAAGACCTTGCTATTTTAAAGGGGCTGCTAAGGGAGCTAGAACTTCAGCAAAGATTGATGTCTTGGTTGTATTTTTATGGGCAGTCAGGGGCAAGAAGAGCCCTCAAAGGCTAGCGAGCGATACACCTAATGCACTTGGTGAGAGAAATGGGGGTTTCAGGGGGAGTCCAGCCAAAGCCTATGTCTGACCTCTACCTGCCATCAGATCACCAGCTGACTGACTTTCATAGGCTCTGTATTCCGCCCTGCTCAGGGAACCTCTCTGAGTCCATCTTGCCTGAGAGCAATCTGATCTATAAACCCATGGAACAGGACAGTAAATGTAAAGTGGTTACATTAAGGATTGGGGTTCTGTTTATTGACAGGGTCATGGCCTCTCCTGGTTATGACCCCCAAGGGACCCCAGCATGGAAACGGGATTTGTAATGTAACACTAACAATAACACACTAGAGACAGCCGTGACAGGGCCCGTTTCTTCTACACGCTGCAGCTGGCTCCCCTAGAGGAAGACAGAGCTGGGAGCACACGGCCAAGGGGCGGGAGACAAAGGAACAGGGACTTCGTTGGTGTGACTGGGTGTCTGGGCCAGGACTCCAGCCAGGGCTCCTGGGATCCCAGCAGTGAAAGCTCCCTGCTGGGTGACTCCAGCCTCTCTGGACTGCATGGTGGGCTCTGAGGCCCACACCCACTCTGCTCCCAACCTGGGCAGGTAGACTGTCTCCACAGATGTCCCTCAGCCAGGACTCTGCCCTCAATCCACCACACTTCCACCTCCATCTTTTGCTAGTAATTGGTTTTTTTCTATTGTGGGTTTGGAGAGGAAATGAGGCAGAGCAGGGAGAGGACAAAGGGATTCTGAAGTTCCAGGACTTTTCTAGCAGAATTTTAGTCCACAGGTAGCTGAGACTAATTGGTTTTCGGACAGGATATTTCCTGTGATTTCTGCCTCCTGCCATCTGGGGGAGAATTTGGAGGATTGTGGAATAATTTGGGCAGGACATATCCCCCCCCCCTGCCCCATCACATCACATAGGAAAACCCCTCCAGAGTTTTATCAGTGACTATTTTTCTGTCCTACCTGCAATGAGAACTCCTTGTGACCTTATGGGACCTGACACAGGAGAATTTTCCAGTTGGCATGAAGTGGAGAAGAATAGCCATGGTCTCTGTGGTCCCCCAACCCCCACTGCATTTCACCTTCACCATCCAACAGGCACGAAGCCCCAGGACACAGTGATTCTAGAACAGCCTGGCATTCACTCAGCGGTGATTTCCAGAGGAAATAGTTAAGAACCGTTTTCTACATCAATTTCCCTGAACTAAGGTGCCATGAACAAGAACAAGGTTGGCATCTCTCAATGGCTTGATGGAGGCCTCCCCCTCCAGAAACAGCACCCCACCCCCCAGTTCCTCCAGTTTCCCACCAGGTTCCTTTCATGATGCAATGTTGAGCCTGGCCTGGAGGCATAAGGCTCTCCAGGACCAGCACTTGGTTTCTCACAACGGTGTTGCCCTCTGGCTGGAGTAGCTGATTCATTCAATGCTCTGTCTGAAGTATTCAAGAATCCCACAGAGGGAGGCCCTGATATTTCTCTGCACTGGCTTAAGACCCTCTCAGAGGGTGGAAGGGCTTTCCCGCTTTGCCTGTCACACACCCAGGCTTCGCAGACAAAACGCATGAACTTCTTCCATGCCCCATCTGCCATCTCTCCCATCCCCTCGCTCAGTCACTAGAATTTAAACTGATTAAAGTTTCTCTGTGCCTTCTTCTGGTATTCTGTGGAGATCTGGGCTACATTTTATTGTTCTTAGCTGGCTGAACATGTAGATGTGGAGGTAGTGTGGTGCTTTTCACCATTTCGTCTTTAAAACACACCCCTCTCTGCCTACACAAACTCACACCACCTCCGCATTCAGGTCCCTCATTCATTTCTACCATGTACCTTCATCCTGGTAAGTCACAGCCCCACGCCCTGCCTTGGACCGTTGTGCTTGATCTTTGTAATCACTGTCCAGGTGTGTTTCTTATTTCCTTTGGACACCTTAGGGCTGCTAAGATGCACTCCTCCCACACATCTCAGAAGGCGGCCCCTTCAGCCCTCTTCTCAGTCTCGGACTTGGCCCTTGAGGCCCGACGTAGTGTCAGAAGTATAAGCAGGGGTTGTCTTCAACACAGAAGAATAGAGCCCCAGATGGTTCACAGGATTCTTAGGTTTTATTTGCTTACTCTTTGCATGAAGCCTATACAATGACGGTCTCAGATCTGGATAGGTTTTTGTCTTCCTTCTCAACTGTCTGTCTCCCCCCAACCCTTCTTCCTCCCTTTTTGCAAAAGTAGAAACAAAAGTTACCGGAAGTCTCAATTGTCAGACTTCAAAGTCTTTGTTCAACATTTGACATTTGACAGCGTGTCCCCCCTTCCCTCCCCTCCCTCTGCACCCTCATCTCGCTTGCCTGGGCACAAGTCTCAGAGAGATAACCATATCAGGCAGAATAAATGAAGCTTGTTTCCTTCTAAATTTGCTTCCTCCCACACAGTACAGCTATGTGCCCTGGGGTAAGGCGTGCTCTTAACCCCAGCCCTCTTGTTCACTTTTAGGTGGAGGCAGTGGGTGAGATATGGTAGAGGACTTTATATTCACCAGAAGAAATCAGGGACTTCTGAACCAGACAGTCTTGCCTCACATTTTACATTTTATAGATGAAGAAAGAGAAGTCTGGAGGAGCTCCATGAATTATCTGAAATCAAAGTTAGATCTGAGCAGACCAAAAGTCAGAATTTTCTTAATTCTCAGTCTGGTGTTCTTTTACCTAAACACACAGGCCCAGATGTTTATAAACGGCAGCAAGAACACTACAAGTTTAGATAGTGGACTCCTGCAGTGTCCAAGCCAACCAGATTCTCCTGTAGAATCATCAGGGTGACCCCGGGAAGGCTAGTCCAGCAGGCTGCCCAAGAGATCTCTAGCAGCTGTTTTCTAAGTTTCTTGGGGTCTGTGTGGGGGAGAGCAGCTATAGGTTCTCTATATGTGGGTCTGTGCACCAGATTCTCTGAGGTGCTGTGTGCATTAACCACGTCTTGACTACCAAAGCCTGTCCCCAGCCCCCTAAAGGCCAGTGAACTCTCCACCCTAAAACAATATGGGGCCTGCAGATATAGGGAAAGCTGGAGCTGCTGGATAGGGTGCTGGGTTTCTGAAGGGGAGAGTCAGCAGCACTATGCTGAGGTGGCCAATACTGTCCCAAATATTCTTCAAAGGGAGGTAACTTGGCTATTGAGGGATTTTTTTTTTAATTGTATATGTCTCTAGGGAATTTTAGAATGGAATGTATAGGAAGACAAAACACACACACACACAACACAACTAAAAAGGGCAATAGTGTACTAACGGATAGGGATAAAACTTGGAAAAGGAAAATTCTTGGCATTTCCACTTTTAGCACCAGCATCTGGAAACACATCACACACACGCACACACACACACAGACAGGCACACAGGCACAGTTCCCTGTACTGTCTGGAGAACTCACAGAAGTTGGAAAGCCTCATTCATGTGCCACTATGTGCTGAAGCAAACCTCTCCCCTCAGTGGCTTGGCGGCCCAACTATGTTGGGGCACTACCTCAGCCTACTTCCCCCTTTTCAGGGCAGGGATACAGGGATGTTCATGGCTTCCAGGCAGCTTTCAGCTCGTGTAAACAGGTCGCTGAATTAGCTGCCACCATGCCACCAGCGCCCAAGTTCTCACATGCAAATTCGTTTCTGCATTTTCAGTGCATTCTTCTCTCAGACTTCAGGGTCTCTCACTCACTCACCACACACACCATCCCTGGGCTTCTCAGCCAACTAAGGCGATTTTTCAGAAAAACTATTTTTAGAAATAGTAACCTTAGAATAAACACAGCACACCAGATGCCTGTGTTTTTCTGGGGCAACGAGGCGGAGGATGATTTGTTTAAAGAGAAAGGTGAAACAGCCAACATTGCTATTCCCGCCCCGAAGGCTTGTAGAATGCTGGGTTTTACTCCCTCTAGTGGCCAAGTCTGAGAAGACATGACTCGGCCTTGACAGGCTTGTAAGACTTCATTAAATACAGTTTTTATTTGAACTCAATTTTATTTTACCTTTAGGCATCCAGCATGCTAAAAAGAAAGAATGGATTGCAGCCTAATTTTATGGATACAAAATGTATTAAGAACACTAGGGAAACTTCTCTGCATCTTTTTCCTAAACTTTGAAAATGAGACTATAGTAAGATCACTGGATAGCTTTGGGTGGGTAAATTCACATTCTCTCCTCACGTCACAAGAGACATTGTGCACGGTCTCTTTCCTATGGCCAACAGATCTACCAGGTCTGTAGAGAATGGGTCAAAGAAGAACAAGTAAAAGTGTGTGTGTGTGTGTGTGTGTGTGTGAGGGGGAGATTTGTCATCTAAGGTTGGGGGAAAAAAGGGCAAGACAAGACAACAGAAGACCAGAGAGGCCAGAAACTTATTACTAAGAGCTGCCAATGGTGCCTCTTCCAGAAAGTTTTAAGCCTCTTCCAGAAAGTTTTAATCATATTTCTTATGTTGTTCTTGGTGAATTTGGTACAGACTATATAACAACAGGAGAAAATGAAATGAATTTGCACAGACCTTGTCAGTTCTAGAATTCTATAAGATCGTTCTGACTGGAAGAAAGCTGGCAGTGAAAAGACCTCACTGACTCGAAGACCTTAGTCCTCAGATCAGAAATGCTTATTAATGTGGAAAATAACCTGTGGACAACGATCTAGTCCCATTATATATGACTGAGGTTCTCCTGCCGCCTGGGACTCACATCTGAGCGACAAAATAAAACTAAAGTGACTGTGGTTGACAGAAGGGAAAACACGTGTAATAATTGATTAGTCAAATCATGCTTATGTCTCTTTAGCCCATTTTGAGTCAGACTTTGTAAATTATGGAACTCCATTCATTCATTCAACAGAAAGCATTCCATTCACAAATAGTTCAGCAGCGACAATTGATGCATTATGAATTCTTATGCTGAAGGGCTGACCGATTTTCCAGAGCAACAGTCTCTTCTTTGATTTAGTTTTTCTCTCTGTTCACATGCACCAGTTTCACTTATTTTTATTCATAACTTATCTAACTTCTAGCCGCTATTAGTAGGGAGACCAGCAAGTCTATTCAGTCATGGCCATGGGCACTAAGTAATACTAAAGTTGCATACAGTGACTGTTGGTGCTGAATTTTCCTTGTTACCATAGCAAATAGGAGAATACAGCACTCACTCTGGGAGCAACACTGTCTCCAGCTGAGGACAATGGACCTCAGGAGAGTCATTGGGAGTGAGAGAGGTCACATATCTTCTTTGTGGCCTTTCACTTTTCTGTTCCTCCTATCCCCTTTTATATTTTTCAGCAATTAATTACAGAAGATCTCTACCTGGGCTAGAATTTAGGGATGTGGTGAACAAATATTAAGTTCTTATCCTCAACTTATATTCTAGAATATGGAGAATATTCTCCTGCAGAGGAGATAGTAAACACATAAGCAAATGCATGAGAGGATTCTCAACAGTGATAAACACAGCAAAGGAAGTAAAACAAGGTCATGAACAAGAGTATAGGGCAGGCACAACAAGGGGTATGTGAGAGTTCAGAGTGCTTCGCACATGGGGCCTTGCTTTTAGCTCCACTTAAACCTCAGCAGGTAAGAGAGACTTGCCCTCCCAGTGGTGTTACAAGGCAGGGTGAGGGAGAGGGCGGGGTGGTAGGGAGATTTGAGAAGGCAGGTAACACAACCAAGGCCACAGTGTCAGAAGGTTCCTCTGAAAGGGGACTCTAGGTAGGATGCTTATAAAAGATCAAAGCCTACAGAAACCAATACATTGGTTAGGAGGTTGTTACAATGATCAATAATTAAAATCGGATAATAAAAGTCTAAACTAGATGGCAGCAGTGGGAATGAAGGAAAGACTACAAATCAGGAATGTGTCTCAGAACATATTAACTTTTTGGATTTAATAGATCATTAAGAAAATAAAGTCTTGTATAATTTTGCTACATTGGGATGTTAAAAATGAAATGAATACAACCACCTTTTCTATGGTAACAAGTCCATTTTAAAACATGAATAAGTAAAAAACATAATCCTAGGTTGGTCAGTTTTCATTTTGTGTGTATCATTTTGTATTTGTCTCATTGTTACACATACCAGTAACAACTATAAACAGATCCAATATTGTTGTGAGATTAGCATTTTATAACCCAAGGGTTCTAGACTTAGCTGGAAATATGGGCTGGAAGGAAAATAGAGTGTAAATATCAGTCTTAAGTTCTGTACTTGAATGACCAAGTATTTTTGGGATTCACTGACAGATGTTAGAAACTAAGGAGCAGGCAGGGTTGAATTAAGGGCAATAGGTGTGGGTTGAAATCTGGAAAATTTAAGATGCTGGAAGGGACTCCCCGGTATGATGTTTGGTGAACAGTTGCAGGGTATGGTATTAATGTTAGGTTAAGAGTTAAGACCACAAATAAAGATTTTGGAATTGTTTAAATGAAAATAACTGATGCCATTGGAGTGGAAATAATCTTCAAGGGAGGAAGGAGAGTAAGCTAAAGACAAAACTTTAGAGAAATTGACCAGGTAGAAATTAGCCCACAAC
Organism: Condylura cristata; assembly: GCF_000260355.1. Taxonomy (NCBI): domain Eukaryota; kingdom Metazoa; phylum Chordata; class Mammalia; order Eulipotyphla; family Talpidae; genus Condylura; species Condylura cristata. Next base: position 12,158,442 of record NW_004567126.1, read on the forward strand.
TCAAAGGAGAGAGGAACACAGAAATAGGAGTTTGATAAGGCAGAACAATAAAGAGTCAAAGAGAATTGTTTGTAAGAAAACTGAGGCCCCAAACTATGATCATCATCTACCTAAATGTCAAGGGAAAGACAGAAGCTATTTCATATGTTAATTTAAAAAAGGTGATTTTTTTTTTTTTTAGAATAATGAAGATCTAGACTTATCTATAGGGAGAAGAGAAAGCCACGAGTCATGAGGAAATAAAATAATTGAAGCAATAACATGTCAAGAGAATCTTAGTAGGGGTGGGGAGAAATATGCTTAGAAGAAAGAAGAGATCACCCTATTCCTTAGAAATTTCATAGATGAAGATGTTGAGATATCAAAACTCCAGGAAGAGTTTAGTCACAAGTGAAGAGAAGTGGTTGAGAAAGAAGCCTCACAAGTGACTCCAGACACCTGGGGAAGAGATGAGCAAGGACTGGAGTGGTGGAGAGCAATAACATTTTCTTGTAACCATGTTGCTATTATGGTGGCAAGTTAATAAATTGAAAACATATAACTAAGCAGGAGGGAGGAGCCAACTGGCTTTCGATAGCATGTGCTTAATCTGGATCAGATGAGCATGATGCTATAAATTTCTTGAGCTACTATAGGCTGCTGGGAAGTAGAAACAGAGAAAGCAGAATATGAGGTGCCCAAAATTATATAGAGAGATGTTGGCAGGCTCCTGCCAGTCTCAGAAGTGGAGTACAACTGCAAAACTGGGGCTATGCTGAGGGACAACAGGTTACAAGAAGGAGGGAGAGCACACTCAAGGCATTCCAGGGAGCAGCTTTGTTGTGTCTTAATTGTAGCTGAACAGGAGGCAGTCTAGACTGACTTCAAAAGCATATTTTGCTCAGCAACTGTGTGCCTGACCATATGACTAATAAAAAGTGGGAGGTCTCTGCCTATAGTGAGGGAAGAACACAGGAAATAGATAATAAACAAGCAAAAACCAGGGCAGGTGAGAATATCAGAGGACAATAACGATTTCAATAGAGTGATATGATTGCAAGGGAGCTTACCAATCATTGACTGGAAAGGGAAAGTCTCTGAGGGCTGAATGAGAAGAAAGTGTCCACACAAGGAAAGCTGATGTTCTAAGGGAGAGAGTCACAGAAGGAGAGGCCTCAGGAGGATCTCCCATTGGACTAACAACAGCGGAATCATCTTACTGACATGGGAAAGACTACTGAGGGGTAGGTTGAGAAGGGGGAGGTTGTGAGGATTTTGGGGAAAAATCAAGAAATCCCTTTGCCACAATAAATTAAGAGTCAAATGGTATTCCTGAAAGTGGAGACAGTTTAGGTATGAAAAGCACTGAATGAAGACCACAAGAGTTGTGAAGGTCAAAGAGCAGTAATAGTAAAGAACCTCAGATTGCAAGTGGGTCATAAATATCACCTTTTTGCAGAATCTTTGAGGTAATTAGAAACAAGGGCAGGGTATTGGTTATAGGGGAAACATTGAAAAAGGAAGTAAAATTGTAAGATTAAGGCCAAGTTTTCTAGATGACATCCTAAAGTCTAGTAGATGAAGGGGAAAAGAGGGTGTGTGTATGTATTGCAGTTGAAATGGTAATTGGTGAAGATTATATTTACTTGACAATAACTACTATAATATTTTAACAATTGCACAATGCTGCTCATTCACATAGAATGCATAACAATGAAATGTAGGCAGTGAACAACCCTGCAATATGATAGTATTGCAGTCTCATTAAATATAACTTTCTATTGAGGCAGAGTATTAAGGGATCCATCCAGGAAATAGTAGTGATAGTAGCAGAGAAAGGGGGTCTCATTAGACCCATTGTTGAACTTTCAATTCTTACACACTCAAACTAATATTTCTTTCCTATATCCATGCACACACACACAGCGCGCGCGCGCGTGTGTGTGTGTGTTCTCAGCTAGCTTTTGGCTACTATTTCTCTAAGCAAACATGTGATTCTAATGGAATTTGCTGAATTTCAAGCATCCACACGTGTATGAAAGCTGCCCAAGTTGGATATTTGTAGAATGCTGATTTTTCATACATATCAACATTGAGTAATTATCATCAGAACTATTCATGCAAGTTTAAAAGAGGAAATAAAATTAAGAGAGATTCAACAGGGACCTCAAATGACCTATTGGATAACCCTTAGAGGTGATTGATTGGTCCTATCTGTGAATGCATAGCTATTGGGCCTATGTATGTGACACTCATTAGGTCCATGTCCCCTGAAAATCTTAAAAGCAGCATCTGTCATTTCAACCCCACATACAGTAGGGTAGCACCACATTCACTGATGAACTACACACAAATTACAATGAGTAAGTCTGTGTTTGTATCCTTTCCTAATTCTGTAAGTTTCCCTACATCTGCCTCTTCCTGTTTTTTTTAAATTAATCTCTCTCAAAGGCTTAGCATAAATATGTTAAATAATAATGCCCCTGACAATATATATTTTTGATTACTGTGTAACAAATCACTCTAAAACTTAACTGTCACAAACAGTTAAGCAAACACTTATTTCCTGTGAGTTTCTGTAGGTAAGGAATCTGGGAGTGGCTGGATCCCCTTATTATGACAGAATCTGTCAAGAGGCCAAAACTAAAGTTTTGACAGGCCCTGCAGGGCTCTTGAAGACAAATCCGGGAGGACCCACTTCTAACACTGCACACATGGCCCACCACAGAAGTTGTCACCTCTTGTAGGCCATTTCAGAGGGCCGTTCAGTGACATGGTAAGTATGAAAGGTGAGGGTGTAACTAACCTTATTGTGCAATCATTTGACAATATGAACATATATAAAATCATCACATTGAATGCCTTACATTTACACTATATTATAAGTCAATTACATCTCAATAAAGTGTGTGTGGGGGTATGGAAACTCTCCCACAGGAATCCATCACAATATGGGATTCTATCTGACTCTTACTGAAGATGGTATTACTAGAAGATAAATATCTAATGAAAAGTCTTTAACAAATATAAAGAAATCTAATTCAGTTGATTCACAAAATTGCACAAACACTAAATTAGTGAATACTTAACTGTTGTCCGAAGGAGAAATGCAAGGATTCCTATAAGCCTCTGATTGCAACATCTGTGCCAAATGACTAATTCATAATCTTGATTTGTGTATGTTTCTGTTTAAAGACAGCTCATTTAATATACATTATTAATTCTTTAACATTGAGCTCATAGCCAATGGCATTACAACTCATGCCTGATAAAGCTTATCTAATATATGTATTTCTCCTTCAGGCATATCACAATCTTTTCACACCTAAGAACACTAGACAACACTACAGCACACAATGGGCACCATTTTAAACACAGAAAACCTTAAAACGAAACTCAGAAATATGAAAAATGTGGTACTAAGTATACTATAGAAAATCATACTTGTTAACAGAATGAGAGCCTAAATAAGAAGGCAGAGTATCCTCTTTATTTTGGGGGGGGGCCTCAATTGGGAACATGTATGTTAGGAGACCCAATTTTTTTCTGCATTTGTCATGTGTTTGCTGAAAATGCCGGCAAAACTGTCTCAGTATTGATTTTTAGAATATATATAAATTTTAGCAATTAGGTGAATCACAATGCAACACCTGCAAAGAGTGAGGATTGCCATGTTAAAAAAGAGTCTATTGATTCAATAAACAGAATAATTATTATGCAAACGCTTAGAGATAAGAATTTTTAAAACAGGAAAAAATAGAATTCACAAGACAAGCATGTGATCATAAAAAAGGAATAAAAACACTAAAAAAAGATGTTAAAGATGTAAAAAGATGTTAAAGATGTAAAATTGTGTCAAGTAAAATGAAAACTTAACAGATAAACTTAACAGTTAAAATATTTTTTAAAATTATGAGTAGTAAAAAATAGGTAAAAATATAAGACATCATCAAAATGCACATGGAATAAAATTTTTAAAAATGAGATAAGATCTAAGAAATATGTAGCATAGAAAATCCAGCATCATTTCACAAGAGTTCCAGGAAGTGAGATTTACAGATTGGCATACGGCCAATGTTTGAAAAAATAATAAGAACTTTCCATGTCTGAAAAAAAGACACATGATACAGAAGTGCACAAAATGTAGAACCAAATAAAAAAATTATACCACATACTATAATGAAATGAAAGAATATAAATTGTAAAGAAAATATCCTTCAAGAACGAGGAAATACTGAAAATAATTTTGGATAGTAAACATTTCAGTACATGTTTTACAATATAGGTACAAGTTTCATTTATATAGATAACTGTGTCAAAAATTATGTTCCTATATATTAATATTTTTTTTAGAGAATAATATCAGTTTATGTTTTGTATTACTGCCTCAAACTCCATTCACTGAAATGACACTGTGTTGAAAACTGTGGGATAGCAAAAGAAGGACTGTTGACTTCTCATTTGAAACAATGCAAGCTAAAGGACAATGACTTATATCTATAAAGTGTTGGACAGGATTGAGGTGGTTATTTGCTCTGCTCCTAATAAGAACAGTTAACTATTACTAGAGGGATATGACAAACGTCTCACAGATTGGGGTGAGGTTGAAGTACACCTTTCACCCTGGAGGTCAGCACAGATTATACAGAAAAGATTCGTGCTTCATTGGACAGAAGATGGCTGGAGAGAAATGCCTGTAGTCTGTAGGAGCAGGGATCATAGGCAGCCCAGGCAGGAGCCTTGAGGAGGGTATAGCAGAAAAAAATATGGAGTCACATGCTCTTGATCCAGGTGTAGATCCTTTGGAAGAGCTGGGGTATTCATTTAGTCTAGGACTCTGGGAAGGAGGACCATAGAGTGAGTTCTAGATAATACTCCCTCTGCCAGATTTCTGAGACTGTTACTGAGCTTATGAAGTGACTAACGGTAAGTGGAAGTGCCACAAACATGAACCAGCCACCTTCTCTCCCAAGTACATTTATAGCAGCAGCTGGACCCCTCTTCATACCTTCCCCACCCTGCTGACACAACAACCACAAATAACCTAAGGAAACTAGCAGAGGCCAAAAGATCAAATCAAATAAAATAAAGCCATAGCACCACCTGCTGGAATTGAAAAACTAGTTCGACTTTCTAAATTGTCGATCCAGATAGCAAAACTAAAAAAGAGTGAAACAAAGTAGCAAAGTGAGTAGAAAATAAAATAATGTGGCAACTTGAGACCAAAATGGAATATGACAGCACAAGTATAGAACAACCCTCCAGAATCCAACCACAAAGACATGGAAGACTATATCTCTTTATAAGGTAAAGAGTTCAAAGTTACTGTAATAAAAAAAACTCAAAGACATAGAAGAAAACTCAGAACGGTGAATGAAAATGATACAAAAAAATCAGTAAAGCAAATAAAAATGTATAACAAATTTCAGAAAAAACTAATGAACTCAGATATTACAAATTAAAAATTAAGGTAAGAAAATAATAAGAGATTCACTATGTAAAAACTTAATAAATTTTAATCAAAAGCACTAAAGATAGCTATGGAAACAGAATAGACCAAAAGAAAGAACAAATCAATGAGCTCAAAGATAATCCTGTACAAATGATTCAAGTGGATGAAGAGTGAAAAAGAAGATTGAAAAAGAAACAATGATGGAAAGCAATGAAAATTAAGTAATCTGACTTCCTTAGTTAAGACAACATAAGGAAAATTGGCATTCCAGAAGGGGAAGAGGTAGAGAGAAGGCAACAGAGAAATAATCCAAACCTGGGAGAAGGAACTGGTGTTCGTTTAGGACTACATTGGCTTTGTAGATACATCTGGGAAGAAGCAAATTTGCAATATTGAATCTTAAAAACATAAATACTAATTTGTATGATTTCCTTGAATATTCTTTGAAATTCTGTTGTATCACTGCTACCCTTTTATCATGAGAATCTGCCTTCATTGGTAATAATGTTTTCTTTTAAAGTATACGTTAAAAACTTTCCGTAGTCTTGAGTTGTAATGTGTGTTTTCAACCATCCACTCATAATTTATATTAACCATATTTTATTTATTTGAATGTAATTGGTTTCAGTTTTGTTTTGTTTTTACTTCCAGTTTGTTCACAGTTGCCTTTTAATGCAGTGTTTAGGTGAGTTATATTTAATAAAATAACAGAGTTATATTTAAATCTTCCACTCCCTTCCCCAATTTTTCCTGTATCCTTTTTCTTCTTATTCTTCTTTTTTTTCTTTCTGATTGTTTATTGATTTTTTCATTTAAAACATGTATTTAATTTTGCATTTTGTAATTACTCTGCAAGTTACATTATTTAACCTTATGCATGACAGTCTACCTTGAATTGATGTTTTATCACTTTATGAAAAATGTAAGAACCCTAAAATAGAATTATTCCATTGATCTTTCTCCCATTCTCTCACTCTATGCAATTATTGGCATATTTTACTTTAAACTGTATTATAAATACTAAAGATATTAATATGATTGTTAAAGTCACTACTTTTTAAAACTGAATAAGATATTATTTGTTATATTTATCATTATGACACTCATTATTTGTTTCTGAATTTCTGTCTCTGGAATTGTGAGGTAAAATATTGCTTCACTCTATTTCTTAATCTCTACTCAGATGCCAATTATATGTGTATAAGATCATTAATAGTGGTGTTACATACTTTGCTCTCTTTTGTTGGTTTTAGGCACACTTTTACCTGTATTTCAGTTTGTAGAGTGTTCATTTATTTGTATTTGACTTTGTTGAACTTTTCTTCTTTTATTTCCATTAGGTTATTCAGGATATTCAGTAAATTATTAGCTTCAGATATTATGCTTTTCAATTCTAGAATTTGTACTTAATTCTTTTCAGAGAATTTGTTTCTGTTTATCTATTGACATTATTAATATTTTTATCTACTTTGCTCTTATTTCCCTCTATTTCATTAAACATATGTAATAATTATTTTAAAGTAATAATCTTTAACTCTAATATTGGGTCTTCTCTGGATCTACATCTATTGAGAGTTGTTTTTATTTTTGGTTGAGGGTTATAATTTCCTGTTTTTTTGGTATACCTCACAATTTTTGATTTCATGAAAAATTTTACATATAAAGGATCCAAATATAATAAGTGTTTTCCCTATGTGAAGACATTTTTCTTACATTTATATGGCAGTTAGGATAAAAATGGATCATTTTCATCAAATCACAAGTTGAGTCATGTCAGGAATGAGTTCCGGCATTATTTAGTTTTAATCCACTTGGGCTACAAATGACTCTAGGGTGACACTTGTCTTCTGTGTATGCCAGCAGGTTTGCAAACACTGATTTGGTATAGAGCTCACCTTCTGTCTTTCCAGCTCAGTTTACAACTTTCTAAACTGCTCTAGAAAATGCCCTGACAGATGTGGAAAACTGACTGTGCTTTGGGGACTCCTAGATGCTCCGATCTATGATGTGGCTGATCTGATTCCTCCTTCTCCTTGATATTCTGACTATGGCTAAACCTATCACTTTATTCCCCTCTGCCCAGACTCAGAAATTGCAGTAAGGAGAAAAGAAACCACTGAACTCTGTATAGAAAGGGATTGTTCATGTCTGAATTTAGTTGCTGTAGAGTCCTTCCATCCACATCTCTTTATTATCTTAAAAATTTTTGTTTTTCCCCCAAAATGGAACATTGAGAATAATGATGTATCAGTATCTTCTAGAGTCTTACAAAGCTTGAGAATTGACATATGTCATTTTCTTATTACTTTCTGAATTACTTTGGCATTTTCTTATTATTTTAGTGACAGCACAAATTCATAGTAAAGTTTAGGAGTCAACTTGGCATTATTTTTCAAAATTTAAAATGTATCTATTCGTTATTCAATAAATCCACTCAAGGACGTCATTGCATGGAAACACAAGTGTGCAAGAAAGAGTTATATAACACTATTTTCACAACAAAAATCAGAAAATAACTTTGCAAAGATGATGGATTTGATTTGAGTTAATGAATAGTGCTTAGAATTATAGAACTTTTGCCTATGGTATGTAATATGACCATTGAAAAGACTGACATGGAAGAAAGAAAAGTGATTAAAGATTTTATCACATGAAAAGAGTAATTCTTAGGAAAATCTTTATAATACTCTTAATGTAAATGTCAGGTTTTAGCATATATGTGTTTCTAGGAAACTGAAAAGCTATTTATATTATATAATCATTGCAGAATCTCATAGTAAAAAACCGTTCAAAAGGAAATGAATGATTACCTAACTGGTACAATATACTTGATAGATTATAATTAATTTAAAAGTGTGCTTGTGAAGTCTGTAAATATTTTTTTTTTTAAATACTAGGACTATACCTTGTTAATTGAAGAACAACACTGAAAAATGTAGGTCAACTACTTACAAATGTGAAAAAGTAGGCATTTGAGTAGGCAAGGCTGGGAAGGAATTAACAAAAAGGGGGGAACTAATTTTGTTAGGATGATAGGTTTATTAGCATGTGACATTTGTCTCTTTTAAAATATCTTTAATATCATAGACACTTAAATAGGGGAACAGGAATTTATGCATTGCTTTTCTGTTGTGAAACAGATATTAAACCTGTTGCTAAATGATTCCTTTTACTTTTCTCTTGTGAAAATAGCATTTCTGTGTCACTAAGGAACTTTAAGGAACTTTCTAATTTTTGGAAGCTTTTACTGTGTCATAAATTATATTTCAACAACTCCTCCTCCAAAGTTTATTCCCCTGGAAGAATAGGCATGAAACTCTAGGTAAGAAACAATTGAGGGTGGATACACACTTATTTTCATTATAATTTCAAATGCCATTCCTCTTGAATTTTTTAGTCTTTTTCAGGGTGAGCACCTTTCTCCTCCCAGGACGACCTTTTTTATGTAGTTTTGCTTTTTTTCAACCATCTGATGTCATCATGTTATTACCAACCAGTTACCTTCCACATTAATCTTCCTGCTCCAAATATATCATGAAAAAATTTGTTTCCTTTGGCCTACCGTCCTGACTGTTAATATCAGTTTCTAATAGACTCACATTTCTGATTTTGTACCCTTTGTCTATTGTTGGTATGCACAGTTTTATTTATTTATTTATTTATTTATTTATTTATTTATTTATTTATTTATTTATTTATTTATTTTTAAAGATTTATTTATTTGTGCATACAGAACTGGGGTACAGGCCAGAAGCTCAGGGGCTGCGAGAGGCTTCACCAGAGACAGAGTGGGGAGCAGAACAGACACACTGAGGAAGTACACTGCTGAGGTGAGCAGCGGGCGGCTCAGGAGAGGTCTGCCTCGCAATGTGGTCACCTTGGGGCAGGCGGAAATAGAACTCATGCGGAAATGGCTTTAGCTTCTTAGTGCAGTGCTTTAACCCGCTGCGCCACCAGGGAGGGCCCTGGTATGCACATTTTTAAATCTTTTTTTTTTTATAAGTCAATTTGTACCCACATGCTGAGTATCCAGTATCTCTTCTCTTGGTAACTATCCTTAAATGAGTTCACTTATGATATCTTCCTTGCCCTTTACTTAATAAAAAAATGAAATTTCAACCATTGAGTTCACCTCTAATTTCTAAAGTTTTTGGCAGGGGGTCTGGCAGAGGATAAAAAGAAGCTGTGAAATATGAGTATTTTGAATTCAAAAGTTTGTTAGAGCATGTCAGTAAGCTGTAAGCATGTGGCTTGAATTGTTTGAGGATAGCAATTTAAAGAGGAATGACTTTTCTTATCAACTATTTTTTCTATTAACAAATGAGACAGCATTGCACAGGAATTTCACAGGTGATAGAAAATATGCAATAAGATTGTGACATTGCAGAATTCTATAACTTTTCCCAGGTCACTTATTTCTAATTATATTCTAGTTCCTAAATAGTGAAATATGCTTTATGCTTAATGCTTAATGCAATGCTTATTTTGGTGATGCTTGTCAACTTCTTTTTAGTATGTGTCCATAATGCAGGCTGGGGCATCAGAGAGAGAGAGAAGCAAATGGAATAAAGTGAAAATGAGAACAATGAATAACTCTAAACCAGACACATGGTAAGGGGTGGAATCGGGTAAAAACTGGGGTGGGAAGAGCACACGGGACTATGGCAATGGCACATTGGTGAATTGGTGGTGTGAAGCCTATGCGGACTACAACTGAGATGGGAAAATGTACAAAATGACAAATGATGTAAAAAATAAGTAAAAGGAAAAGGTAATAAACAATGTTTACTTAATTGAAGAGGAACAGAAACACAGCTAATAAATTTCTCTGTTCTTTCAAAAAAAAAGTAAAATAGTGACAAAGTGATTATTCTTTTATTTACATATGTTTAGTATTCTAAATATATATAACTCTTGAGTACTAGGAATGGTGACTGACTCAGTCATTCAAAGAGCAACAAATGGATAAAGTAAGGTTTTTTGCCTGATTTCCTGTCTACCTCCATCATCTTTACCCTCCTTCAATAATTTTTCAGTTCAGAGCAAAACACTTCTCTGGAGATGACAAATTTGTCTTAATTTGATGTTTAGAGAACTCTCTCTTAAGGAATATTTTCCAATATTTTCTGTTCCTAATATAAACCGAATTCAGAAACTGATGTAATAATGTATATTTCTGAATATGAAATGTTTTCATGGGAGGGTTACTGTACAGGCATGCCATCTAGCGTAACATCATCAAATGAGCTAAATATAAACCCTTATGCACACGTAATGGTGTAGGGCCCTGTATTCTGATGAAATGTAATGAGTCACAGTACCATTTCCACCCTTCTGCCAAGAATCTGGTCCAAATTCAATTTTTAGTAGTGAGATAGATTATTTCCCTCCTTTAAAGCTTGCAGTCAAGGACAACAATATCTGGCTTATGCTGTGTTACTGATTAAGTGAGCATTCAGAGGCGTCTATAAAAGTTACCAGTCAACAGAACCTTAGGAATCACAAAAGATGGGCCATTGGATTGAGTGACATTCGATGTCACCCTAAGAGTTAAACATAGATACACAGTCATTTACAAAGATCACAGTCATTTACAAAGATACACACACAGAGATGACTGAAAGAAGGATGAACAGATGATAGATATGCAGATAGATAGATAGCCCATAACTTTTAAAAATACTATTTCTTAAATGATTATCCTTATCCTTCCTAAAGTACTTGAGGGGCATTCATTTCTAATTTAAACTATGTGAGACATCCGAGGACAATACTTTTCATGACAGTCTAGGGAAGAAACAAGAATATAAATTGCCTGCTCTACACCAAGTTGTGACCCAGATTTTAGGTGTCACTGGAAAATATTCAAAGCCACTTCCTTCCTCCTTCCCCAAAGGGAAGAAAGAGAATAGAATTAAATCTCATGTTTGTCAAAGAAAGCAAAAGAAGGAAGGAGGAAGAAAGGAGAAAACCGATCTCACCTCTTTCTAGGATATTTTTTTTTTAAATGAAGAAAGGCTGTGAAGGCTGCTTAAATAACTAGGCTAAAGAGACAAATTAGAGCACTCTTCTATCAATAGAGTGGCCTCCTCACTTACTTAGCTCACTAAATAACGGTCCTACTGTTGTAGTGAATGACTGTAGTGGCAGCAAATTGGCACCAGAATTAATCATCAAGCTGACTAAAAAGTGTGATCCCCACTGTAAGGCAATTGCTGAGTCCAGGTGATCAACTTTCCTATATGTCTTAATTCCATGAATAATTCTCCTAACCTGTAAACATTACATGGTACAATATTGGTGATACCTTGGTTTTATATTGCTCTATCAAAAGCCTAATGTTAATTTTTGCTTGTTATTTTGCCTAGAGACATATAGAGCTCTAAGTAGATTCATAGTTTCTTATTGGAAATGAGTTGTCAAAAACTGATCGATTTCAACTGCAAATTTCTAGAGAAGCTGGAACTTTGTCCCAATCTGGCAAACACTGTATCATGATCTGGTTTATTGGTTGTAATCTGCAAGATACTTGAGTGAATGTAACTAAGGGTAAGAATTAATGGCAAGCAGAGTAGGGAGTTAGAACAATGATGGGGGATGAGTTTAGAGCTTGATGTCCTGCCTGAAATGATTAGACCCGAGTATGGAATACCTGTAAAGGATTTAGGGCCACCAAAAAAGGCACATAGAAACATCAAGAATTATTTTGACTGAACTGGAAGGAATGGAAAATACCATCTACTAGAAGTCAACATTTTTCAAATGAAAAACAGTTAAGGCCCATAAGACTAATGTATTGGTCACTATCATTTGGCTTGGTAAGGTCAGGTTTAAACTTAATTCCCATGACCCTCAGTCCAGATTTTTGTATAATGAACTCTTTTTGTCCAGCAGATGCCAAATGACTTAACCCCTTTCCAGTGAGAACTGGGACACAAATATAAGTCCAAGGATCATTTGAGTGAATTATTCCAAAAACAAACATATGTTTAGATATTAACATGGGATAAATTTTGTAGATGGGATAGAATTCATATAGCTCTCATTCCTACAAGCGAATGAAATCAATTTTAGCAGAGAAGAAAAACAGAAATAATGAATTGCTAAGCAACAGGGATCCTGTTTACACACAAATATTGGTAGTAATAACAAAAAAGAAACAGAGTGCAAGAATAACACAGGAAATATAATCTGAAAGCAAAATTGTCTATATAAAATATTTGGGTTTTGTTTTGAAGTGGTTTGGTTTTCCACGAGTCAACAGCTATTTATATTGACACCATCTGAATTAATCTGCCCCACAGCTAACCTGACATTTAGCAATCTGCCATCTGTCTAAGAAGGAAGTTTATTCTGTCAAAGACCATAAAGGTGTCTATATCAGCTTCTCTTTTCCAGGACCTTAATAAGGAGGCGAACTTTCTGTTTTAGATCTTTCTTATTAATTCTCAAAAAGCTAAGGAACAAAACTTGTTAACTACTGCTACTGGGATTTTAACCCTTTAAACACCACAGCTTTGTTCTTTTAGTTTTACTAAGACTTTTGAACTTTAGTGCAATGCAGAGACTCTTTTTTTTCTAAATACACATACGCATTAACTTCAGATTAAATCTACTCTTCTGGCTGAAAACAACTATAAGTGAACTCTAACATTTAAGATGCTGCTGCATAAAAACCTTTAGAGGGACCTTTATGTATCATACTATCCATGTGACTCATACTAGACATGTTTACTTAATTCACTCCTGCTAAGATACTAGAATCATTTCCCCTAATATGATACTTCTTCAAGAAGGAAAATAATTATTTTAATCCATTTTATAGCCATATTTTTAAAATTACACTATATAATATATATTTATCAACTAAAATGCTAATTGAATGACTAACTTTCTATTTCCTAATGCATTAAATGAGCTCTGTCTCATTCATATGCTCAGTAATTACTTATTGGCCACCTTCTATGTACCTGACATGTACCAGACATCGCTCATGAGTCTGATACTTTAATGGAGGATAGATAACCAAGCAGTAATTATCTAGAAATATGTGTTAATGACAAGGTGCTATTGAAGCATACAACAAAACATCTCAAGAAGTATGTCCTGGCTAAGATATCAAGAACCAGTATGAATAGCTGTCTCCAGGAGAAACACTTTTAAGTCCAAGACACTAGATATTTAAGACAGAGACTTTATTTCAAAAGTGAAAAAAAAATGAATAATGCAAATAGCAATCTCAGGAAAGCTGGGGTGGCCATACAAATATCAAGCCAATAGATAAAAAATGAAAAATGTTGTCAGAGATAAGGAGGGATATTTTGTAATAAAAAGTGTCAATTGGACAATATGGCAATTACAAGCCCATACATAGCTAATAAAAAAGCAGCAAAACAAATGAAGTAAAAGCTAACAGAAGTGAAGGAAACATGGATAATTCAACAATAATAGTGAGAAACCTCAACACCCCACCTTTAATAATGAATAGAATAATTAGACAAATATACAGCAAATGTTAATAAATTGAAGACTTTGACAATACCATAAATCAAAAGAGTTAGTAATAAGGAATACACTACCTTAAAATACATCTACATATGCATATTTATGGAATGGAATAGAATTGAGGGTCCAGATATAAAACCATATGACGTGTTGTCAAATGATTTTCAACAAGGATGTTGATACCATTCAATGCTGACTGAGCAGTCTTGCCTACAAATGGTGCTGTTAAAACAGGGAAGTCACATGCAAAAGACCTTTATTCACACTACATACAAAAATTTACTTAAGTGTATCAATGATCTAAACATAAGAGCAAAAACTATAAAACTCTCAGAAAGAAACACAGGGATTAAATCTTCATGAAGTTAGATTTTCAAAGACTTTTTTTGGTATGACACCAAGAGATTTAGCATTAAAAAGTAAAAATGAAAAATTAGACTTGAATAAAACTAAACTTGTGTTTCAAAGGGTGCTGCTAAGAAAATGAAAAGACAGCCCACAGATGGAAAAAAAATGATATATTTGCAAATCAATGATCTGATAAAGGGCTCCTATCTAGAAAATATTAAAAATTTCTCACAACTCAAAATAAAAAGACAAACAACCTAATTCAAAAAGTGGGTAAAGGATCTGAATAGGTATTTCCCCTAGGAAGATGTGAAAATGGCCAAACACACACACACACGCATATACACACACACACACATTAAACACATATGCTCAACATTGTTAGTTATCAGGAAAAATGCAAATCAAAAACCACAGTGAATTACCACTTTACACTTACTAGGAGGGCTAGAGTAAAAATGAAACCTGAATATATCATGCAAAGTGAAAAAAGAAGTCACAAAAGAATATCCCATATGATTTCATGTTTACAAAAATCCAGACCAGGGAAATCTATGGAGACAAAAAGTAAATTTAGTTGCCTAGGACTGGGGAAGAGAAGAGGGACATATGAGAGGGATAGTTAAAGGGTCTAGAATTTCCCCTTAAATTGGTGAAATGCTCAAATTTCACTTGTGACGACAGTTGGGCATATTTGTGAATATATTAAGGAAACAGAAAAACATAAGGAAAAATCGTCTCGATAGTGGTCTTGACAATGAGTTTCTGGACATAACACCAAAAGGAAGGCAGCAAAGCAATATGTGGGACTACTTCAAACTACAAAAACTCATCAACAAATAAAAGGCAAGCTATACAATGGGGGAAATATTTGCAATTGTTACATCTAGTGAGGAGGTACTATCTAACAATACACAAGGGACACATACAAATCAATAGTTAAAAAAACACCCAATTTTAAAACCCATAATAGTGTACATTTTCAATATTATCCAAATTTTATTGTCAATTATATCTTTTTTTTTAAGATTTATTTATTTATGCATACAAAGCTGGGGTACAAGCCAGAGGTGTAGGAGCGGTGAGAGGCTTCACCAGAGACAGAGTGGGGAGCAGAACAGGCCGACTGGCGAAGTACACTGCTGAGGGGAGCAGCCGACAGGTCAGGAGAGGTTTGCTGTGCCATGTGGATCACCTCCAGGGCAGGGAGGGATCGAACTCATGTGCAAGTGGCTTTAGCTTCTCAGTGCTGTGCTTTAACCCGGTGCGCCACCAGGGAGGGCCCTGTCAATTTTATCTTAATGAAACTGGAGAATGAGAAAAACTTTTGAACTAAAAAATATGAAAAGGAAAAATGATGCAATGCATGTATGAAGAAAGGACCATGGAATTTGACCTGAAATTTCAGATAGTAAATGAAAAGGATTCTTTCTCTCCTTTTGTTCTGTTGGAATTAGTTATTTAAATTTTTCCAGTTCTTTTGCTTTTCATTATTATTATTATTATTATTTGTTTTTCTCTATAGCAAGGACTTCCAAGTTAATTTAAGGAAGAAAAGTCAACTGGAGTAAATCCCCCAAGGCACAGTTCAAAGGTTTTTGTTCTCTCTAGATTTTGGATTTCCATGATGGTGAGAGTGAATGATATTTTGAACTTTGTACACATAAGAGCTACCTTGGACTGCAGATATGGTATGGTGAATACAACTTCCTCGGGAATATAAATGTCATACACAGAAAGCATATTTGGTTAGGGCCTCCCTGGTGATCTAGTGGTTAAGGCTCAGCTCTACCACTGTGACGGTTTTAGTTCAATCCCGGCCAGGAAGCTGACCCACATGGCACACCAGACCTCTCTTGTCTGCCCCCTGCTCCCTTTAGCAGTGTATTTTAGTCCACCTACCTGTTCTGCTCCCCTATCTGTCTCTGGTGAATATTCTCATCCCCTACTTGTCTGGCCTACACCCCAATTCTTCTATGCAAAAATAAATAAAAATCTTTTAAAAAGAAAGGATATTTGATTATACAACACCTGGAAAAGTGAAGCTATTAAATGACTCAGGTCCATCATATTAATGACTTCTAAAAAACAGAAGGCTGGAAATAGCAAAGACAATTCTAGGTATGTACTTGTCAAGGAATTCTTAAAGAAAAGAAACTGTATGCTACTACTATAGCATCCTCTGAAAAACAGACATTGAAGTATAGGGAAGAAAGTTGGGTGCTCTTCCCATTGTTATTAACTGCTTTGATCTTGACTAAGATGACTGAGATTTAAGACAATAGTATATTGCATTTGATGATGTGTATGGCTCCCCAAACACAGGAAAGTTTGTATTCACAGGTCAATTATTAAGAGTGTTGGGAAGTTATTTAGGGAGTAGAAGAAATATTGCAATTGAGATATGTGCCCTGAATGAATTCTGCTTTCTACTTCTGGTAGCTTAATTTACCCCAGAAATGAAAGTTGAGTTTTGGACTTTTTGCCTCATTAATAGTGCACCTATCCCTCATCCCTTGGGGTTACCACAGGTATTGAGACCAGCGGGCTCTGACCCATAGGAGTCCTTCTTATGCTTCACGTTCCCTAGAGACATTCAAATGTGGATTTGATGGAGTTATTTATCCTGCAATTTCCCCCCAAACATATACTGAATAAAGAAATTCTAAAACTCATTTTCATGGGCTATTTGTTGTGTGTCTTCCTTTTATTTATTTATTTTTACTTAAACTATGAGTAAAGTCCAAAAGCACACAAGTAAGTGTCTGTGATTTTGCTTTTCATAGGCTATATTTCCATTGACTTTAAAACTACTCTGATCATTCAAAATACTGCCAAACCCAACTCCAAGGAATAAAGAAAAGACAGCCCTAAATGGGGGGTGGGGTGGGGTGGACAGGGCTGCTGACTAGGAGAGCACTTCCCCCAGGTGTGGCTATATTAAAGCCATATTTCACTTTAATAGGGAAGGGCTGGAAGGGACTTGGGGGAAGGTGGGCCCCTCCTCATGCGCTGAATGCCATTTGGGCTAATAAAAGACCACTTAGCTATGAGGGCTCATTACAATTAAATTGTCTCTGAACAGTTGGTTGCTTGGTAAACCTCAAGAGGAGAACAGCTGGAGTAGATATAGTCGGGGAGCTAATGTCTGCTGCTGGTTCTGGAGCCAGAGTGCATTTCAGTGACCCTTGTAAATCTAACTGCTTAGGAGGTGCTGCTGAATGTCCTTTTAGTCCCTTTTTTCAGCAGACAACCCATAGCCAAGGTATTGATCAACCTTAACTTGCAGTATAATCTATCTGTTTCCTTTCTCATGCTACCCTATTCTAGCATTATTTCAAGGCATTGTGAGCCTTATTAAGCAACCTTAGGTTACACATTTTGTTTCTATTTCTTAAAATAATTTATTGACTATGATTATTTGACTTTTTAATTGCATTTGTTATAATCTGAGCACAGTGACTTTCTTTGGAGAGTTCTATCTTTAAATATATAATTTGATGTTTTGACCTATGTGTTTATACCTGTGAAACTATCACTATGATCAAGATGCTAAAAATCTTTTATAATCTTAAAAAGTGTGTACTTGTCTTTCTGGTTCCTTCCTACTTTATTCCACCAGGGTCCCAGAAAACTTTTGGTCTGTTTTCTGTCAGCATAGTTTGTATTTCTTAGAATTTTATTTCAGTCAAATAATACAGTATATACTCTTTACTGTTTGACTTTTTAAATGAGCTTAATTTACAATCATTCATGTTTTAAAATGCTTCAATAGTGAATTTGTCCTTACAGCTAAGCTGTGTCATCTTGTATAAATGGAAGTCTGTTTACATGTTTAACTGTTATCCTATCAAGATTTGGCTTGATTCCAGTTCTTTTTTTTTTTTTTAATTAAGCTGTTACAAATACTTTTGGACAAATCTTTGTATGAATACATGCTTTCAGTTTTTTTGAATAAACACCTTGGAGTGGATGTGTATTTGATTTAATGTGCATATTATTATTACTTTTTAATAGTTTATTTTTACATCATTTTGTCCATTTTTTTTCCATCTCAGTTGTAATCCCTGTGGGTTTCCCATCACCAAGTCACCCTGTGCCATCACCATAGTCCTGTGCACTTCCCCTCCTCCGCCCCGTTTTTGATCCCATTCCCCACTCCACCCCCACAAAATGTCTCTGGTATATGGCTGTTCTGTGCATATTATTTTTAAGAAGATTACAAACTTTTCCAAAGTAGTACATATCATTTGTGTCCAACAGTATATAAGAATTTTAGTTTCTCTACATCTCTGCCAACAGTTGGTATAGTTAGGATTTCAACTTCAGTTATTCTAATAGGCAAGTAGTAGTAGTGAATTACAGCCTTAATTTGAATTTCTCTAATGATCTTATCTTATTGGTATCTTGTATTTTTACTGTTGAGTACAAGATACACACACACACATACAAGGGTGTATATAGAGTAGATATATTTGTGTGTGTGTGAGTCTGCAAACATTTCCACCTGTCTTTGGCTTGCCTTTTAATTATCTTTTAAAAAAAGATTTATTTACTTATGCATACAAGAATTGGGGACTAGGTCAAAGGTGTAGGGAGTAAGAGGATTCACCAGAGGGAGACTGGGGAGCAGAACAGGCAGATTGACTAAAATACACTGCTGAGGGGAGCAGCAGGTGGGGCAGGAGAAGACTCCTTGGGGTCAGCTCCCTGGCGGGGATCGAACTCATGTGGAAGTGGCTTTAGCTTCTCAGTGCTGTGCTTTTAACCTGCTGCGCCACCAGGGAGGGCCAGTAAATGGTATCTTTAAATGTCAATTCCTGATTATTTATTGTTAATGCACAAATTACTTTTATACAATTTTAAACAAAGTGGAACCTGTTAGATTAAAAAATAAGAAAAATAAATTTTTATCTTATCCTCACTTACTCTTTCTTCAATGTTCTTTCTTACTTTATATAGATTCCAGTTTCTAGCCAATCTTATTTTGCCGCTTTCTGAAAAAATTTTAATATTTACTGCAAGGAAGTTTAACTGGCAAAAAATACCTTATTTTAATTTGTCTGAGGAAGTTTTTACTTTTTCTTGACTTTTGAAGGACAATATCACAGGGTGCAGAAGTCTAGATTGTTGTTTCCCTTTCTCAACACTTAAATATTTTTGGACTCTTCTTAAAAACATGCTTTCTGAGAAGAAGTTGGATATAATTTTTACTGTTGTTCCTTCGGCTATTTTTATTCCTATGGTTACTTTTGACATTTTTTCCCTTTATATTTGATCTTTCAATTTTGAAAATTGTATGCTTTGATATGACTTTTTGGCCATTATCTTGTTCAGTGCCCTCTGAACCTCTTCAATCTGTGGTTTGGTGTCTAACATTAATTTGGAGAAATTATCAGTCATTAATGTTTCAATATTTCTTCTGTTCCATTTTCCTGTTTTTGAAAAGTACAGAAATTCTATTTACCTACTTTACTATCTGTTGATCTTATATATATTATATCATTGTATTTGGTATACAGTCCTTGTATATGTGTTCTGATTTTCATTATTTGTTCTCTCTGCTTTTTAGTTTTTTTAAGACATTGAAGTATATTTAAGCTCAGAGGTAATTTCTTCAGCCATATTCAGTATACTGGTAAGTCCACTCAACACAGTCTTCATTTCTTTTATATATATATATTTTTTTTTTTCACTAGAATTTTTTTTTAGCTTCTTTTTAAGATTTCAATTTCTTTGCTTATATTGTTCACCTACTGATTATATATACCATTTCTTTTAATCAGGAAGTATAATGAAAGTTTTTAGGTGAGGGTCAAGTTTATGTACCATGTCCTATTCAGCATTGTTGTTACTTGGGCATGATTTTCTGATGATATTCAGAAGCTCTGAAGACTTACCAACTATAGGAGGACATACAATATAATTTCTAGTATCATAAGCAATTATAGGTAGTTAATTATTACAGATAGTTGATAATAATAGTTTCATCCATTAGAACAACTGATCTGGCAAACTCCCCAAACAGTAAGAATACTTTGCTATAAGTGAATGTTACTGCTAAGTTACATTATAAAAGATGTGTTCACAAATCCATCAGTGGTCAGTAATCCAATCAATCAGAGGAAATGAAGATGAAAGAAATAACTTTTACTTTTCTATGAAATCTTGCCAGATCTTATTCTGATGATAGTGTAGGTGGATCACTTATCCTAACCTTAATATATTCTCTCTTGGCCCTCCCTGGTGGCGCAGGGGGTTAAATCACAGCACTAAGAAGCTAAAGCCACTTCAGCATGAGTTCGATTCCTGCCCACTCTGGAGGTGAGGAGGCGATACACATGGCTGCAGATCTCTCCTGACACGCCCACTGCTCCCCTCAGCAGTGTACTTTGCCGATCTGCTAGTCTGCTCCCCATTCTGTCTCTGGTGAATCCTCTTACCACCCCTGTGCCTCTCACCTGTACCCCAGTTCTGTATGCATAAATAAATAAATCTTTAAAAAAATTTTCCTCTCAGCTTTAAATTTACTCTTTTTGTATAATTTGAGCAGGAATCTCTTAGTCATACAAAGTCTTACTGCATATGGCATTATTGTCTAGATCTATATTCCTTAGTTATTTATGGTCTTAATTATATGTAGTCGTGTTATGAAATATATCCAATCTTATTAATTTACTTCAAAGTCAGTTTCCTTTTAAATTTCCCATTTCTCATTTCCAGGAAAGCAAATCCCATATTTCTGTAGGGAAATCTTGAACAATTCTTCAAATAGTGATATGCACACTTGCCATATACTGAACAATCACTTAAAGACTTCTAAGCAGATATAATTTTTAAGAAAAGTTGATTATATAAAATCAATACTCCTCCTACTGTATAAACTGACAGTATAGAAAGTATCAAATGAAGCAATGGCACAGTGCCTGTTTGGTGATATAACATAGTGTCAGAAATTTCATGAGAGCTATTAGCTTGGGGCTGGTGTTTGAAGTTGACTTCAGTTCTTGCTGCCTATACACCTTTCTGTGTAGTAACCCCTTGTAACCTCCCTGTCTTCACTGGCAAGTAAGTAGAAGTGACTTATACTCCAGCTGAAGTTTACCATGGAGATTACCTGTGCTAGGGAAAGTGACTTTAGTGAAAAGGCTCTTTGGAGAATTCCTTAGTCACTATTTGAATTGTGATTCCCCTATTGACTAGTATCTGCTTTAGTCAAAAGGTAAGGTTTTAATAACTTATCCATTCATTTGTAAATTGGCCATCTGTTTTCCAAGTGAGCATGTAGTTAGGTATTTTACATTGGAATCTTTATGAACCACAAGATATCTCTCTGGGTTTTGGGGAAATGTTCTTATGTCAGAGTCAGAAGAATAATGATGTGAAGAACTTGAGATAATTATTAAAAATGAATATTCTATTATCTTCTCCCAAAATCTTTCACATATTTCTAGATCATGATCATTTCTACATAATCTAAGGTTTTTTTTGTAATTATAGTAAATATGCTTATTCTTACTATAGTGCAGATTATCCTACATGACATCCCAGAATGTGGAAGTACAGTTCTCAATATTTTTCTGTGAAATATTTTGCATCATTTCTGTTTGCAATCATTCAAGGGAAGGAGGTAGATTTTAAAATGTGTCCTTGACATAGCTAAAGAGAACTTCATAATATTAATATTATTGAGCATTAGAAGTATACTTCAGAATGATTTTAAAATATTAGCTGAGGGCCCTCCCTGATGGCGCAGCAGGTTAAAGCACAGCACTAAGAAGCTAAAGTCACTTCCACATGAGTTCGATTCCCCCCTGCCCCAGAGGTGACCACATGGCTGGCAGACCTCTCCTGACCCGCCTGCTGCTCCCCTCAGCAGTGTACTTCATCAGTCTTGCTGTTCTGCCCCCCACTTTGTTCTGGTGAATCCTCTCACCACCCCTGCACCTCTGGCTTGTACCCCAGTTCTGTATGCATAAATAAATCTTTAAAAAATATATTAGCTGAGGAGGACTGCCTTAGTTGGAAGAAAAAATTTCTCTATATCCTATAAGCTATGTCATAAGGGTGTTATGGGATGGAATTAAGGGTATTATTCTTCATGCTCTGGAGAGTGGATCTAAGAATCACATTTTAATTCAAGTGTGGTCGAAGACTATGAGAAAAAATCAATATGCAAGAGATGACACCAGACAGTCATTTATTATGATGAAAGAAGGACACAGTTGCAGTTTATTATATATGTTACTGTATCTAACTGAAATACATTTTAAGTATTTTGTTAAATTTTTGTGGGAGGAAGGTATTTAAAAATGTCAAGGAACTTATTACTAATTTGCACAAAATATTTGTATATATACAAGTATTTTAATTTATTATGCAATTCTCAATAATATCTACTAGGTAATAATTATATCACATCAATGATTTATTTTAAGAGATTTTATTAAAACATAGCATGAAATTCATTGCTGTTGAAATACTGTTAATGGTAATTTTCAGTGGCACCTAGGTTCGGAGAAATTTTTCTCTGTTAGCAGTATCAAAAGTAGCTGTGCAAATGCTGGGGTGGTTCAGTGGTAGAATTCTCAAAACTATCTGTGCCTTCAAAATACAGTGGTTTAGTTTTAAATAGACATGTAGTCATTTCTTTACTTATCAGATACTTAATCATCAGAAAATAACTACTTAGTGCTGTGTTAGATTCTGAGTATACAGTAGTGAACAAAAGTGTCAAAAATTCTTTTAGAAGTTTATATTCGATTGGGAAAACCAGCATAGATAATAAACAGCAAACATGAACAATGTGTACACTAGACGATGAAAGTGCCATGGAGAAGAAATTAAAAGAAGAAAGAAGATAGGGAATGAGTGGAGCAAGTTAGGAGCTCAGAGTCATTACTGTGATAGGATATTAAGAAAGTACAGGTAATGCACATTCCATGATTCTCAGAACATGAAAGAGAAAGAGATGTGCCTGCAGCTTCCAGGTTGAGGGAAGAGCCAGTGTGAAAACTCCAGAGTGAGGACACTGATAGAACATGTCAGGAAAAGTCAAGTGTCAATTGCGACTAAAATCAAGTGAGCAAAAGTGAAAGTAGTAATAAGGCATGAGCTCAGGAAATGTGTTAACGTCAGTCCTCCCACCAAACATTAAACAACAAAAATTTGAGCAGGGTAGATTACTATGAAGAAAGATAAATTGTACTAGGACATTAGAGTATCAGTAAAAGGAAGGAAAGGACTAGAAAGGGTAGAGAACACAAGAAGCCACAAAATGGCGGATATTGAGAGCAGCTACTAGCTAAGGCTGAGGTAGGTCATCTGGGAAAGGAAAAAAATCTGGGCAAGGTCTTCCTCCCTGTGCTAACATGTGGACCTCACTGATATTCAGTGTCTCTAGGATTTCCAGAATGACCCTTCTTTCTAGTAATTTCTATAGTCATTTTTTTTTTTAAAGGTCTCCAATAGCAGAGTTCAAATGACAGGCGCTGACAGTTAAGTATCTTGTGCAAGATTCTAAACCTCCTTAGGCTTCTGTTACCTTACCTGTAAGTATGATATTTACTCATATAGGAAAACTATTGAGAGAATTCATAAGCTAATACCAACAGAGCAATCAAACCAATTCCTGGCACCTAATAAGCATTATTAAGTGCTAATTATTATTAACATTATTTGACAGATTTCCCAGTAGTTGACTGATTTTTATGGTCACTACTATTAATTAGTTATGATTAATTTGTTCAGAAAGAAATCTTCCTCCTAGTCTTGGTGCAGGAACTGGTTCAACTGAATGAAAAGTTGATTGAAAACAGTTGTTCTCTTCCCCAACCAATTAGTGCTTATGAATACAAGAGAATCTTTTGGGAAACCCTCATATGAATACCTCCCTAAATTCCTCCTAAGCACAGACATCAAGAATGATGTTACTACTTTCAAACCCACTGGGTTTGGAAGGGAGGAAATAGGGTGAGTTGAGATGGCCTTCTGTCACTGGGGATATTCCGGGGAATAATATCTTTTTCAGAAAGGGAAGGACTGTACAGTCACGGACCTCGGGTTTAACCTTTTAGGAGGAGTGAACACTGAACCCAAGTGCATTAGCCCTTCTCTATGCCTTTCCAATCACTGCTGCAAAAATAAACAGTTTATACATTCAAAGTAACCCTAGAATACCCTCACCAATTATGTTATAAGCATTCCTTGGAAGACAAACGCATTTCCCATGCTCCTCTGCGCATGGTAGCCATTTGCATGCCCTGAGCTCCCACGGCATGGGAGAGCCGCCTGCTTTCCCAGGACTAGGTAGCATGCATTTATGATGCTCATGTGTTGAGATGGTACAATGAGATTAAACATACAACTGCTGGTCATTATAAGGGAATGGAAGGGCATTCTAAGAGCTAGAGATGCTAAAACACGTTCATGGTCACATAGCTAGAAAGTGGGCAATCTGATATTTGTACTCAAGTCAACAAAATACACACAATTTCCAGTTCATATTTCTGCTAATTACTCACGGCAATTTTTCATCCTTGTCTGATGTGATCTTCTCCAATTTCACCATGGTAAATAGCTATCAATCAGAACACATTGATGTTTCCCCTTAGCATGCATTTTTTTCTTTTTTTTCCTACTGGGCAGTTTGTGGTCTTTTCTCTCTATATTTTCTCTTTTACTAATCCGGAATTATCTTTTTAAACCTTTCCTTTTCTTGTTCTTTGTTTTAATATGCTTATATGTAGGTTTTCCTTTGAAGAGCTCATCAAAGAATTTCTATTCTCTCAAGGTTATTTTATCTTTAGTTAAGAGAATCTTTCAAAGTCCTGTACAGTTTCAATGTTTTATGAACTTAAACAATGAGGACTAGATTGTTCTTAAGTCTATGGTATACCTGATATCTAGAATAAGAAACCTGAAGTTTTCACAGCTCCTAGGACTGGACAAATATTTTGTTTTTCAACTCAAAATGTTTGGATTCTTTGTCCTCCTGATCAACTGCAGGCTAAAGTAAGAGGAGTTGGAAATTTTGAGATAACTAATAAATAAAATTATATCAGAAATTATATAAATTAGCTAAGAAAGTGAGTGGATAAAGATGTAGTAGCATCATTTATAGAAACCATCCCTGCAAGTTCTTTTTAGAAAGACTTATCCTAATTCAGTTCCTACCAAAGGTTAGATTCTGGGTCTTAATACTTAGGATTCAAATTGAGTATTAATCTCAAATAAGGTTAATGACTAAAGAGTTGGTGCTATACAAAATTTTCTTTCATAGTGTATAGGTGTGTTGTGAAAGTAGTACATGTATTAGGTAATATTTTAAATGTCCAAACCCCTCTTCTCTCAAATCCACTAAGTGATGAGAAACAAACTAGGTATATTCTAAGGCTGATGGGAAACCAAATGAAAAATAGAGGAAGCTGATAGCAGCACTAGTTATTGTAATCATATCAGTGATAGCTCTATGTGTTAAATAGAGATCCTTCTTCTGATGTTTTTGAAAAGGAGTCTAGAATGAAAGCATCTAATCTTCTTCCTCTACCAATGGACCTGACTCCTTGACCTTCTTGACCCCTCATATTATATCTTGTCTGCTTCACTACTTTATACCTCAAGATTTCCGAGATGGGGTACATAATATCTAACTTTTCTCAAACATTTTTTTGCTAGTATTCATTGAAGCATTTTTCAAGGCTTAATTTATTAAAATCTTTTAAGATCTCTATCAGAGAGTTAATGTCATTATATCCTTTTTACACATGAGAAAATAAAGACCCATCTAAAAGTCTACAGGGTTATTAATATATTGTACATAGCTATATCTTATTACAATAACTCAGCATTATTTGTATGTATTTATATTATGCATATAATATCTAATACTATGGTGGTTTACTTAATGTGGTATCTGGCTTTATAATTTTTCTATAAATATGTGTCAGAGTAATATATATTGTTATACATAACATACAATAAATGAACCTTGTGTTCTTAGCATAGTGCATGCATATTCCTTTAATGGATGAATGCATAATCCCCGTGGTCATCTTAATCTGGTGTCTCCCTTATGTTTTCTCCTTCCTGTGCCTATGACTCTGGGGTCAATGGAATGATTTAAGGACAAACACATTCAGGTTGTTTACAGAGAAGTGATGAAATAGATGGAGTTCCAAAAGAACAAGTGCTCTTTACCATGTTAACTTCCTATCACTAGGGTTTACTTAGTGTGACGACAAAGCAAAGCTTCTTTTCCTAGAATCTTTGGCCTCCCCTGCTTATGTGATTCATTCTTTCTATGATTTACCAGGGACATGCAAGCCATAAGTAAGTGCCCAAAATTGTGGTCAACTACACGTTTCAAGAAGAATCAAATTGTTGACAATAGATGTAGCATTGCCTGCTACAGAAAAGTGTTTGTTTTGTGTGAAGATGAACATGCTACTCATCTTTCTTGCTAAACAACACATTTATGACTCACCTTGTACTCTGGTAATAAAATCGGAAATCAAACAATGGCAACACAAACTCCTACGTTATTTGTTTTAGATGAGAAAAATATCATCAGTTTTGATTAGAAAATACACTGAAGCTTAAGAAAGGAGGCTGGAAACACAATCTGTTGATTAGATTGTGGAATTCAGGCAACATTCCAAGATTGGACATTGGGCAAGAAATAGCCAATAGGATCAAAATTAAGGAATTAGTAGTCCATGATTATAG
The DNA here is from genome assembly GCF_000260355.1 of Condylura cristata. Classification (NCBI taxonomy): domain Eukaryota; kingdom Metazoa; phylum Chordata; class Mammalia; order Eulipotyphla; family Talpidae; genus Condylura; species Condylura cristata. The sequence goes on from NW_004567126.1 coordinate 12,185,452, forward strand.
ATTCCCTCATCCGGGGATTATAGTAGACAGACAGGTCTTCATTGTGATGGTTCCAGCTTGGTATTGAAGGAGTCTCTATAGATTTATATGTGTCTTTCTATGTTATATATATAGTATTTGTCTTTCTATATTATATATTTCCTGTCTATACTTCTATCTCATATACATATGTATTTCTTTGCTGGTCAAATAAAGTTGTTTGCACTCAAACTGTTGCTTTAAGACCCCAGCCTTTAGTGAGAGCTTCCATTTTCCCAGAGCAGTTCAAATGAACATGGAATTGAAAACAGATGTGGGTTGCAGTGTGTTATTGCACAAGGGCGAATGGGGCATAGGGAGGGAAAGGAGGGGGAGGTGGCAGGGACTGCGTGAAGGGACCTTCAGCAGCCCCAGGACTCTCATCACTTGAGGGGGTCTGAACTCCAAATTCCACTAGCCTGTACTCTGAAAATGAACTCCTAACAGAAAACAGATGGGGGTGGACCTCAGGTTGGGGGAGGGGAAATAGAGGGAAGCCTGGTGGGGAGAATGTGGTGAGGAAGGTTAGGGAATAAGCAAACTTGGACAAGTGTGGAGTCTGGGTTTATTAGCATTTCTAGTGTAAGGAAATAAAAGGGCTTGAGGAGTTGATGGGAGTTGGAAATGGGACCTGCCCAGAACACCTAGAGCCTCCTGTGGGCAGGATTCCCACCATTTTACCCTGTGAAGAAGACTCAGTGACATTAAGAAGTCCCATGAGCAGGAATAATCAAGCCAGATTTTTTTTTTCTTTCTTTTTGCCTGGGAAACATCTCGTCCAAACAGACCACTTGCTTTTGTAAATGCCAGTAGTCCTGATAAATCAAACTCACTGAGGTCAGCATGGTCCTCATGTTACTTTCCATAAGGGCTTTGTCTGCACCGAGCATGCCAAGGAGTGTCTGCGAGGGGAGGAGGGGCCGGTCTAGTGCTAGTCTGGACAATAATACCTCATAGGGCTTTCTGTCCTGGGAACCGGCTTTTTCACCTCGGTTTTCTTGTATCAGCTTATCAGAGATTTGATAGCTCCCACATTTGTGTGAATCTTTTTTTCCATTATTTTTTCAACAGTTTGAGCTTTCCTCCTCAGTAAGTGAGAAAAAATACAAGATTGTAGTGAGGCTAAGTAGAGTCCTTTAGGGGGTTTGTGATGTTGGGTTTTAAAATTGCTGAGCTAACACTACATGCTTGGGGGTTATTTGGCCCTTGATGATCATAAAGCAGTGGTTTGCAATGGCAGGGTGGGGTGGCGGAGGGGATTTTGCCCCTTGGGGAACTCAGCAATGTCCAAAGTCATTTTTGACTATCAAAACAGGAAAGGAAGTTACTCTCTTTTCAAAGGTATGCACCAAAATATGCCAAATATCTATAGCCCAAAGAACAGCATCCTACTGCAGTGAATGATCTGGCTAAATTATCAATTTTGCCAATATGGAGAAAATCTGGATGCAAGGCTTTTATTCTTGTGATAATTTGAAGACAAGAATGTTATGGATATATCAAATTAAGGCTCATTCCTGAATCTCATTCAGGACCTAGAATTCTCAGATTTAGAATGCCATATCTATAAAGCCCTATGCAATCCTCTCCCACTCCCCATAAAAAAAAAAAAACAACTTTATGATAATGATGAGAGAATAGCAATCACAGCTTTAATTACACTGTGCTATATGCCAGGCAGTATTTCAAGCATTCTACATGGTAAGAGTACACATGTTTTTACAACCATTTTATGAGTCAAATACAATTATTTCCCCAAATTACAGAAGAAAGTGTAGACACACAGAGGTTCAACAACATGCCTGAGGTCACACAGCTAGTCAGCATAGGTCCAGCTCCATGGAGTCTGAGGCTGTGCAACCACACATGGTCCTGTGCCCAGAGAACTTATGCTTGGTTTAATGTTCTGTCTTGCTTCTTAAAAGTCTTAATATTGTTGTCTTTGAACTTTGCTTAATACTTGAAATTCAGTAGGATAATAGTGTATGTGTGAACAGAGGAGATATGCGTAATATAAGAGTGTGCTGTTCTTCGTGACTCAATTCACATATAATGTTCATGATGTATAATGAATAGAGTTCTAGTGGACCCACCACACGTGAGAGTTCAGCAGCCTCACATGCAAATTAAGCAGGGTTATCTATGACTGTGGGAGTGGAGCACTGACAGACCTCACTTTTTATGCAAACATGACATGGGACATGAAAGTCTTGGTTAAAAAGTGGAATACAGAAAAACCCAGAAGATTGTCTAGCACTTATCAGAGCCCTTATAACTCATAACATTTCCCTGTATTAGTTGACATAGAGAAAACAGTAAAGCTGCAATCTACACAATCCATAATTCCTTTTCCTTTCGTCCTTCCTTATTCATCAAAAAGCTAAGGTAGAGAGTGTTGGTAGAATATTCACATGTCAAGAAGTCAGAAAGAAACATGTTCAGTTAGTTTTATAGAGTATTGCCACTGTAAGAACAAAATATATATGCACTATGTGAATAGAATATGCATTGTATACTTGCAGTCATTTTGCATAAAAGCTTTTATTTTTGCATTTAAACTGGTATTACACAATAGAGTGCTGAATGATAAAATTTGTGCTAATAATTAAGTCAATTTCTAAACTTGGGTTGACATTCAATAATAAATAGAACACTACAACAAAAGGCAAAATGGAAGAAAGGAAACAGCTTTACATTTTAGTATCTTTGATGGCACTCTGCCTGAATTTTGGACAAGGGACCCTACATTTTCATTTAAGTTGAGCCCTGTAAATTATATAGCTGGCTCGGAGTGGCAGTCATGATTGAATCCTAGCATGTTAACCTAGAATGCATGCTCTTTTCTCAAGAACATCTAGGTTCATTGGGGAGTCCAAGTGAGAAAATAGGCTTGCCTTTCAGAAGAATCTCTCCCTCAGTGACCAGCGCTTCCCAGGTAGAAAGGTCACCAGCCTATTGGAGTGATGAGGGTGGGGTTCCTGTCCTCCAAATGGCAGTTGTTGGTTTCTGTGAGTGGGGCCACTTCACAGAAACACTGCAGCTTGGGCAGCACCCTCCAAGCTGCCCAATGGAGAGTGAACACTGTGTGCTACACGCTGATGTGCAAGCATTAGCACTGCACTTTTGGGGAACTGAGACTGTAGTTGGTAACACAGTGTCCCCATGGACCTGAAGGATAACCAGGGAGCCCAGGGTGTCTGCTCTGAAAAGGACTGAATTATCTGTACACACGTAGGCAACTGAAGCAGACTCAGTCTGATAGATTTTTAAAAGAACTGGTGTGCAGAGAGAGAAGGAGAGAAGAAATATCTCAATAAAACTTCAGAAATTATTCAACCTTCTATGGGCAAATGCATAAATAGGTTTGACCTGAAGCAGGCCCACTGAGGCCCCAAATCTTGCTGCAAATCTAAAGTACCTTCTAGCAAAAGGCCACAAGAAATGTGCTAGGCAGGCCCCAGAGGACTGGGATAGAAGGAGGAGACTCAATATTCAAAACATACCATATAATCCAGTAAGAAATCAAGATGATAGCTGCCATTTTCTCTGCCAAGAACCAGGAGAAACCTCCTCATGTATCTCCCACCAACAAGTCTCTTTATGTCTCTCCTCCATGTGTCTCCTCCATGTGTCCTTTATTTTCTCCCTTTATACATCCACCTTCCTCCTTCCCAACAGCCCCCCACCCAGGAAGTCTGGTGTATGGCATGCTGGGACTTGTACAAGGTGGTACATGTGAGTGATGGCAGGGAAAAGGGTGCCTGTTCAATGTTCTGCAATGTTCTGCTCCTCTTCACAGAGATGCCTCTGTAACAACAGCAGTCCTTGTTCATTAATTTCCATGATCAATATGCTCAATATTTTACATATATTGCATTGCATCTTCCCTAGATTTTTAAAAGCTGCCTTCTGAGTAAATGATTAGAAGTCACATTTTAGGAAGTTGTAGAATCCTTATTGGAATTCAAGTTTGATTGATTCCCACAGCTTATTTAATTGCCCTGTCTCCCCTCTGCTGGAAAGGTATCCACACCTGGCCATTCTCTGTCAGGTTTTTAGTTGAATATATTTTGCAAAGTGAAATATTATTTAGGGTACTTCCTATAACTTTTAACATATTTAACAAGTTGACATCTTTGGAAAATAGCATTTCTTTGATTTCTTCATTTGTAACCTCTTGGCTTAAAATCAAATCTTATGAAGCAACTTACAGAGCCCAAGAGAATTACTTGGTAGCTTATTGCTGAAATAAATGTAAATGACCCAGAAACACTTTTTTCCTCTTTTAAAATACATGAGGATAAAGAGTTGAAGTGAAGGAAATCTCACATGTTACACATTTTGGGCATTTTAATGTGTTGGGGATGCTCCTGGCCTTACCCTGCATATAAATATAATTGAAATTATTTAGCATTTACTTTGAATCACTTCAAGACTCAAAATGACCAAAGAAAGACAATTCTAAGAAAAAGTGATCTTTCTCTTCATTTGTACACTTTAACATGGCTAAATGATTATCTACCTTAAAGTATTATATTTACAGCATCTGGTATGGTACATAAAATGATGAATGAAGCTGCACACAACTTCTTTAGAATCCATGATATAAAGATATAGTCTACCTCTCAGACATAAAGGCTCAGATTCTGGGTCAGTAAACATTCCCCAAATACAAGACACCAGAATGTGGAGAATGGTAGAGGCAGAAGTACCTTATACTCTTTGAAGACTATATGTCTTTCAACTTTTCAGTAGAAATACTTAGAAATTTATAACCCTTTGAAGTAGGACTGTTCTTTAAGTGTAGGGTTCACGGCACATCTTATTTTCATGTTATTTCTTAGACTAGCTTTAATTTTGTTCCCTTATTTTGTCAACGTGTGGAAGTCAAGATAGAGGCAAGATTATCATAGTCTAAGGAGTTTAATCATAAATAGGGTCAATTTTTAGAGCTCTAATTAATTATTACCTTTTTAAAAACTGTGGTACATTTATCTAACTTCTAAAAACCTCACTTCATCTCTATCTTCATCTCTCTCTTTCTCCATCTATAAAACAATAAAAGCAATCTACCTACTCTACAGCTCAGTAAGCTCATGTGACAGAAAGTTCAATTGGCTGGCACATGATAAATGCTTAGTAAGTAATACATCCTATTTATTGTGTTTTCAATGCTGATATAAGAAACTAGCATAACTAGTAACTGTGTTCATAAATATTTGAAGATTTTTTCTGGAAGCCTGTCCAAGTTCTGTTGACAATGTGTTACAATTACCAAAACACAATTGCCAAAATACTTCAATAATCTTTGTGATGTTACATTTCATTTTAAAGTGATAAAATGCTTGTCCATTCAAGATACATAACTGTGTGATGCTGGATTAGTTTTTTCTTTTAATATAGGATATTATTTTATTTGAGATAGGAATTTGGTATATAAAAGTAAATTTTGCATGAACCTATCGACACATATAGTTAGTGATTTCTTAATTCATGGATACTGGTCCATTCAAATATCTGTGTAGGAACCCTACAATTAACATCAGAGCATGAATTCTAACAGTCACACTGAGTGGAGTTTTGCATATCAATGTTAATACTTATTTCCCCTCAGATTTGATATTAAGGAGATAAAAAAGAATGTCTATGTTATGGCATAGTGTCTATAACAGCATGAATTATCTGGGCCTTATTTTTTCTTGTTTTACAAATTTTGCTAGAAAATTATAAAATCCAAAAAAGTTTGAAAAAGGTTTAACATATTCTTTTTCCAGTTAACTAATAGTTTCTTCAGCAAAAGCCTCTTCAACGCCATCAACCAATTTACATTTCTTTATTATAATTAAGTATAGTCACTTTTCATTCAAGGAAACTGAAATGGAAGGATCAAGGGTAGTGTCTTTTCATGATGCTGAAATGCAAGCATAGTGGAAATTTAAACATAAGGTATTTGATTTCCTTTGATGATATTATAAACAGAAAATCATGGCATTCATTCATTCATTATTTACTCATTCTTTACCATATGTCACTTACTGTGCAATGTCCTGATTACAGATTTTTCTATGACCTTAAGTTCTCCAGCACCTGTTTTCACAAATGCCATCCTGAACCCCTGGAACACTTGTGAATGTTCTGAAGGTCATCATAACTTAGTATCTGCTGAATACAGTGTGAGAAGCTCCAAACACAATACAATTTAGCAACTCTTCTGAGCCTTATCATTAATCTGGAGACATGAAGCCTTTCTCATCTAATGTGAAAACCCAACCACTGAAGTCTGTACACACATAGTCCCCTTCATGCTGAAGCATTTTGCTGAATCAGCTGAACCAAATGATGCATTGGAGGCAAATTAACTGACCCGTCAGCTACACATCAGATAACTGATGCTATTTACGATAGAACTGAAACTGGAGACAGAGAAATGGAAAAACAACAACAAAAGCTTCCTTGGAATTGTGCTTCTGTTTTCTTTGGAAGAAGGGAGGGAATCAGTGACTCAGTCTGGCATTAGACTGACCTCATTAGAGAGAGCAATGCCAGCACCTGGGGGCAGTGCTGAATATTCTATGAGTAAATCTGACATTGAGACGTATTTCACAACCATTTCCTGGCAGCCAGGTTCACTTTAGGGAAAAGACAGTGAACACGTTTGAACAGGAGGGGGAGAAAGATGGACTGCAGTAGAGATTAGTTCTATACTCTTTAAAAATGAACTCAAGAATCGTGCTGGTATGCAGAAAGTCACCAAAGGCTTCCCAGACTGTTAGAAGCTTATTGTGATCATGAGATTCCATATGACTCTGCAGAATAGCTTGCGGGATGGTGGCCATACAATTCAGTCATAAGACAAAGGTAAGTTAATGATAAAAGCCTTTATGGACGAGCACCTCCTATTGTTTTACATACCTCATGCGATAGAACTAAAGGAACCCTGGTCACAGAACTGTGGGACAGTGCACTAATCCTTTTGCAACTGGCCAACAGGAGGCTTGGAAATGACTACAATAAAAAAGGAATAAAGCAGTCTCTGTATGGTCAAGGCACAATACAATAAAATGTTTGGGAGATGGTGCTGCCTGTATTTGGGGGACCCCAATAAAGATGCATGAATCTCAAATGAAGTAGCAAATGTAGAGGTTATTGACTTGTAGATGAAAAGTATCTTAGAGACTTAAAATTCTCATCCTGGACTCACCTGTTTCCAAAGAGGCATTTTTCTAAGATCTGTGAGTCAGATTTGGGGAAAGCTCTGCATCCCTGGAGGGCTGTGTATTTGGATAGTTCTCAGTCAGTACGGGCTGGACTGGCGTGCTGTGATTCAGAATCACCCAAACGGGGCTTTTTCGGCTACACGCACACACATACAATATATATGGATACCCTGTAAGACAGGCTCTAAGTGCTCTGAGGGGAAGGTAGAACTAAGAATATTGCTCAAAAGAGTGTCAGAGGAACCTAAGAGCTCACAGAAAGCTACTCACCTCTGTCCCTTCCCAAATCTGAAGCTTCATCCCTCACAAAGATAAAACTCTAGAGGGTAAAGTGCTGGATCCCTTCTCTGTCCCTTCACACATCAAAAGTGGATTTTCATCATACCTGAGGTGAGTTTCTTAACACTGAAGAGTTTCCTAAGTGACTTCCTTTCTCAAGATCAACAGAAGACCCTACCTGCCCAGCTTGAGGCCCACTCCACCAGAAAAGCTGGGTGGCATTGCCCACCTGGGGAAGCCATGCAGAATAGCACGAGTGGACTCAGAAGCATTCAAGAGACAGGTGCCAAGGACAGGTGATCAGAGACAATATAGATGGATTGGAATCATAGTTATAGTTATACATCCTTCAGAACCAAATGCCTTACATTTAAAAAATTTCATGCAGGACATCTGGAGGTTGCATGTATGTGTGTGTGTGTGTGTGTGTGTGTGTGCGCGGGTGTCTCCGTGTGAGTGTATGTGTGTATGGGAGAGACTGCAGACTGCATGCTGTAGCACTCATGTCTTCATTGCACAAGACCTCTGTCCTGTTTTCTGATTGTTCCTGATACACAGCCTTCCATCGCTGCTATAAACACAATATACACATTTGAATTTTGAGGGCATTGGTTTCAATCACATAAAATTCTTCAATTAACTTTTTGTTTTCTATGGGTATATGTATAACCACATGATTTATGTCTTTGTACAGAGAGATTATTTCCTTACTCAAAGAAAGAAAGTAGAATCAAATTTAGAAACATAATTGCTCCTACAGATATGTAAGGAACAGTGGTGTTGATGGGAGACACGACTCATCATCCTTCCCTTATCTGGCTTTTTCAAAAGAACTTTAAGCTTGTTTTTTTTTTTTTAAATATTTATTTATTTATTTGTACAGAACTGGGGTACAGGCCAGAGATGCAGAGGGTGAGAGGATTCACCAGAGACAGAGTGGGATACAGAACAGGCAGATCAAGGAAGCACACTGCTGAGGGGAGCAGCGGGCGGGTCAGGAGAGGTCTGCCACGCCATGTGGATCTCCTCTGGGGCAGGCGGGAATTGAACTCATGCGGAAGTGTCTTTAGCTTCTCAGTGCTGTGCTTTAACCCGCTGCGCCACCGGGGAGGGCCCTCAGCTTGGTTTTAACTGGCTACACAAGCCTCTGTGACCCTTGGTGAGGTCTCCTGGGTGATGGGCAAGGAGGCATCTCTTATGGATGAAATGACCACGTGGCATGGAATCTCACAGGAGCGCTCCCCACTGGCTATTTAGCAGCAGGGAGGAATTACTTAGAAGGAGAATGGGCCATTTGTTCTAAGCATTTTTTAGTATTAGTGGGATTCATGCTGTCTTTTCTGGTTAGATCTGAAACTCATTTATATACATAAATAATCATGGCAAGATCTAATGAGCACATGGTCATGATGACGTCTATCCACTGCTGAACTTCTATTTCATGCCAGACACTTAAGAACACACTCATATTTCATTTAGTAACTCCTAAAGTCATATAAAGTAGATTTTCAAAACTCATCTTATGGATTAAAAAAAAAAAACTTTCTTAACATAGCAAAGCTAGGAGATGATAGAGCATTGAGTCAAGTTCTGAGGGCTTCACTTAAGAACCCCATCCATCCAGCCTTTGCAAAAGGGTGCCATGAACTCCATTGTTCGTGTGTTCTACCGGGTTATAAGCACACAGCATGGTGTAAGCACTGTTCTAAGCACAGAGTACAGAAATGGATAGAGGTAATGAGGGAGCCTCTCACTGCCAGACTGCCTGCACCACATGGCCTTGCCTCTATGAGACCTGGGATGCTTCGAGCAGGGTCCAGACCTTTTCTAAGCCTATTGTAAAGATTAAAAGTCAGCTGTGATTTAAATTCAGTAGCTTTGATTTCCTATCAGTCCCTTTCGAGGAGGATAATATCAATCCCAGAGGATCCCTAGAATTTCCCATTACTACTTGTCCTGTGATTATGACTTACAGTTCTGAACAAGCAGAAAAGTTATGAATGGTTTCTTTCCCATTCTTTCCACTCCTCCCACCAATGACTCCCTACAAGAGCAGCTGTTTTCTATTACAAAATAGGCTGACAAGGTGCTGGTCTGGAGCAGAGTCTCTTTGGCAGGTAATTTTGATGGGGCCCAGAGGTAAGGGGGTGGGTGTCTCTGATGGGTTTCCGGTCCTGTTATCAGCCCCGTCCGGCACCCCCAGACATGGCTGCTGTCTGTACACAGGGCTGATTTCTGGCATGGGGCCCATTCCTGCTCAGAGCATCAGTCATCTGTCAGGACTAATCCATTAACTTTTTTTTTTTTTTTTAACTTAAGCAAAGAGCTGAGATATGAGACAAACATTCAGTCTCTCTGGGTCTTTGGACAATGAGTAACCTTATGACTGGGCTCTCGTTCTGACATGTGTTTTGTGATTGTTTTTTGGTTCTTGATTTATGAAATTAAAATAGTAATTTCAAATATTAAGAGAGAGACTTAGCAGAGAAAGGAAGCAAATGCTGTGTGAGAAAAGTTCCCCCTCATGGCCACGCTTTCTGCAGAAGAGCTGGCACAGTACTGTTTTTGCACAGGGAAGTTACAGCTCTGGCTTTGCATGAGACTTTATATGACTCTTGGTTTTCAGGAAAAACAGGTACCCTATCAACAAAGTTCAGTAAAACCAACCGAGCTTAATAACCTGGGTCCTAGTCTATTTATTGGCCTTTTGAGTATTTCCAGAAACTGGTTCACCCTTGCAGTCAAGTTTATTGTTTAGATGCAACAAACACAGCTGGAAATAGAATAAGATTTATCATTAAGAAATTGTTCTTTCACTTAATTGGTTTTGCTACATTTGCATGCTTTCTTTTTGGGAAGAACACCAGATGTCTGTAGACTTGGGTGCTTATTCCAGCTCTGTGATTAATAATAGTACCACTAATAACAAAGCATAATAGAAGCATTTACCTTTTAGTAACATTTAACATTGATGATATTTATCAACACCTTATTCTGTGTTCATATGGATAATGTGTGCATATAACAAATATTATTTGATAGAAACTTCATCACAATTCTGATGAAGTAGGTATTATTATCATCTCTTTTGCAAAGGAAGAAATTGAACCTTGGAGAGATTAACTAACTCATCCAAGGATATTACTTATTAAAACAGTGAAAGTGGAATTTATTGTCTGCTCTGTTTCCAAAGTTCTTATTCTCTGAACCAGTCTGCCTTAACAATTCTTGTGTAACCTTGGACACGCCAGGAGCTCATTTTCCTTATATGTAAACAGGGGTGGGAAGGAGTTGCAATGAATATTTTCAGGCTTTCTTATAGCTCCATGATTCTTAAGGGAAAAAGGCAGTAGGTGGTGGCAGTCTCTGCCATGTTATATGAAGCTCATGTTATTTCATGAATATGATACCACAATGAATTTAAACAGTTCTGTGTAACAATACTGCTATGAACTGAATTTTTGCATGTCCCTAGATTTCTATGCTGATGCTCTAATGCCCAGTATGATGGCTTGGAGGGGAGATTTGAGAGGAATTAGGCTTAAGAATAGAGATCCCAAGGTAGCATTCATGTACGCATATAAAAGGAAAAGCCCTCACCTTCTCTTTTCTCACCTTATCCTCTTGCTCCTGAGGATACAGCAAAAAGATGGCTGTGCTCTGCAAATCAAGTACTTTGATCACCAGCCTCCAGAACTCTGACAAACAGGTGTCTACTGTTTATGAATTCAGTCTATGGTCTTTTGTTGTAGCCTGAATAGGTTAAGCTATTGCCTATTTGATGCCCATAATGAATCCCTTACCAGGTTGGACAGAAAAGCTACTATTCTGGTTTTTCAGGTTAGAGATATAAGCTCAGAGGTGACTTGCTCTGACAGACACATACTATCTGCAGATGTCTTCAAATTCACACCTAGATTCACTGGTCTCTTTTTTCACAATCTGAGTTCACAGCCTGTCTGTGATGAATTCTACAGGGTGAGCTAGTCTATTGAAACTACTTTAGCTAATTTCTTTCCAGGCAGCCACCAAATGCACAAAGCCTTAGAACTTTCCTGTTGCTGGTTTCAAGTGGAACTTACTGGAACACTGACTTCAGAGGAGTTTTAATAAAGATTTAAGACTTAAGTAAATAGAACTTTATATTCACAAGTGACTAATTTAATAGGTTTGAGAAGAACTGCTTTTCAGACTCAGAAATGTAATCTCTAAGTATACCCTAGGTCTTTCTTACTCAGATAACATAAAATCCCCTCTGTTCCTTCAGCTTCGGTTACTCTTTCCACTAGTGCAACTCCCAGCTAGCAAGCTCTTTCAAAATACTAGAGTAATAGCTCCTGATCCCGAAGGAAAGCAACCCAAATAGGCAGATTTTCTGGAACTTTCTACCTCTTTAGGTTGTGGTCAAGTAACCCCCTTGTATGAATGTTTAGAGATTTACCCCTTTGATACCAAACTCTGGGATCCAAAGTCTATCTTGCTTATATCTTCATGCACACATAAAAATATGGAGTATTTTTTGTTAGGCCTTTATTAGAGAAGTCATTTGAAAGGTCTTTGACATTTTCAGCACCTTGATTTTGATGGATATGAGAGAGATAAGGAGAGAGAGAGGAAGAACCACAGAGCTGGCTGGAACTTCCTGTTTGGAGGAAGGTCAAACTTTGTCAGGAGAACCTGAGCGATTTGCTCTTGTTCCCCATCTTGTCCTCCTTAACACTCTCCCAGAAAAATAATGATGGACTTTCCCACTGAATGTGGCTGAGAAGTGGCAGCCCACGCATCAGCATCCTGTCTTTCCCCCTTTCCCACCGCTTTATCTCTTACCCCACAAAACACTTTGAGTTTTGTTGTGGGTATGACCCTTGACCCCAAACTCTGAGCCAGAACCCATTTAATCTTTCATGTTCTCTTTGAGGAATCAACATTGCCAAGAGGGCCCACTGACAGATACTTTCTGGTCTGGACTTAATTCCCTTGCAATTCATCTCCTCTACTTTGACACAGTGTCTTTGGGGAAGTGCCCCTCTTAACCAGAATAGACATGGAGGCTAAGTGGACAAATTACATGTCATCCCCAAAAGCCTGGGGGGAGTGAGCCAAATACAAGTTTGCAAACACCTCTACTACTTTCACACAACACATTAAAATTCTAGCATTTCTGACTTATCTACTTCTCTTTTTCAGTGTAGATAAAAAAAGAATACCTGTCACTTAGCTGTGTGGGAAAGGGTTGATGGAAGCTAGAAGAACATATAACAGATATTGTGAATGATAAGGAAAAAGCATACAACAGGATTAGAATGGGGGATACTTTGAAAATTTGTGTTCTGTAAGATCCCTGGCTTCTTGATTGGTGGAATACACACACATAGGTTTTCCACATGTACCACACAGTGAAAGTCTCAAGAGCTAGGCTTTTCTTTCTTTTTCTAGAACTTATTTTTTCTTCACACATACCTCTCCAAGATTTTGTCCATTTGTCTCATAACATATTATATTGTAAAGTTAGTTGCATTAACAGACTTTAGCATATTCAACACTATAATTGAGATCCACTAATAAGTAATTCAGACAGCTTTAAAACACATGTACTTTAAATTTCACTTAAATTCTACTTCTTTGATTTCATCTATCTTGGCCTTCTAACAATAAAAAGTAGCTGCATGTAGTGTTCAGAATCTTACAGAGAGAGAAATCTGATTTGCATTCAGATCCTTAAAATCATGTGACATTTAGGCCATTTGTAAATGATGATACAGAAGAAGGAAGCTTGGGGATTATTTTAACAATTAAATGAAGTAGAATGTCAAGTCCTTAGGCAATGCTCCATTATTCAAGCCATCAGTATTATCATTGTTCTCCACACCATAAACAAACCTCAGCTTGTGTACTAGCCGAGTCCGAACCCAGGTTCATATAAGTTTTAGTCACACTATAGTTGCCTAGCTCCATTGGTAGGGTTTGTCCTGAGATTGACGATTTTTCAGAAGTTGCAATTGTCAAGCAATTTATTTTTTAATTTGACCCCAATCTGTCTCTTTATGACTTCCATATGTGGACTTCAGTTAGAATTCACCAAGCAAATGCTCGAAGCCTGTGACAGGTTTGGCAGTATTCACAGCAACCCTGTGGACGTGATCCCATCTTTGTCATCTTGCCTGTTGTCTGTGTGGTCCATTTCGGTGCCCTCACCCTGGGGACACTTCTGCTTATATATATGGTGTCTCTGAAAGTCCCTCTTAAATGTTCCAGGTTGGGAAGGCCTGTAGTCACTAAGTTCTTTCACTTTAGGTTTTTTCCCTTAATTCAAGGAAAATAAATGTTTTTAATAAATATCTATCTATCCATCACCAGACTGGAATCATTTAATATTCTCTCATATTTTCTCTGGATTTATCAGGAGACAAGTAAAAATAAAACATCCAGGTAAAGCTGAGGTCCCTACTGTCTTCTCCCTGATCCCTTTCCATCAGAAGTAAGCCATTAAGAAGAATCTTTTGTGTGTCCAGTACCATAAAATTTAAATATAACACACACAAATACACACATATATGTATATATAGTTTGTATATATTAGCAGAGCTATAGAATTCCTTTGTGGCTCAATTTATGCTAATTAAATACAGCACATGTGCATTTTATATACTTTACATTCAACATTCTAGTTTAAGGATAGACTCATGATAATGTCATTAAACATATTCCTTTCAAATTGCAGTATATTTTATTTTATGAATGTACACTATCTCTCTTCCGAACTAGCTATTTATTCATCCATCCATCCATTTGTGGATCTATCTACCCATCTAGCTATCTGTCTAATCATCTATCATCTATCATGTCTATCTACTACTGCTTGAATTACTTCCACATTTTCACTACAACGTCATTTTGGATACCGTTGTATGTCCTTACACATTACACTAGCAAAAAGAAATCATAGTTGATTCATCCATTCTGTTGTTAGTGGTCATTTGGGTAATTTGTGGCTTTGATTATTAAGAACAATGCTATTATAAAAACTCTTGTATTGGGCCCTCCCTGGTGGCGCAGTGGGTTAAAGCATTGTACTAAGAATCTAAAGCTACTTCCGCATGAGTTAGATCCCCGCCTGCCCAGGAGGAGATCCACATGGCGTGGCAGACCTCTCCTGACCCGCCCCCTGCTCCCCTCAGCAGTGTACTTCGTCGATCTGCCTGTTCTGCTCTCCACTCTGTCTCTGGTGAAGCCTCTCACCCTCCGCATCTCTGGCCTGTACCCCAGTTCTGTATGAATAAATAAATAAATCTTAAAAAAAAAATTCTTGTACAAGTCCTTTGATGGACAAAAAGTATGTATATCTCTTGGGTATATAGCTAAAAGTGATATTGTAATAGATTACGCATAGTTTGCTTTCAGTAGCGATGGCTACAGTTTTCCAGTGTGGATGTATTAACTTAATCTTCAAGAATGTTCTGAATGTCCTCTCTCCTGCAAATTTGTTGTTTTTCATATGTGTGCATGGTACCACCTTATGAGTATTTTTTGTTGAGTAATTTTAATCTTTTTTGTGAAGTCTGTTTGAAATTTTTTGCACTTTTTTCCTCCCTGTAAGATATTTGTCTTTTCATAGATGTAATTCTTTATAGATTTTAGACTTGAATTTTTTGGAATGTATTTATTATAAACATGTTCTGTGGATTGGATTTTTACTTAGTTGTGCTAGAATTGCTTAATTTTAAAATAAAGTATGTATTAATTTAGGCATGCAAAATGTAATTTCGGAGTATAAAACAAGGACTGTAGCTTGACATCTGGCTGAATCAAAGACCAGAAAGGTCTTCACAAGTCTTAATTTCAGAATTTCTTAATTTTTCATTGTCCTTGACAATGTTTATGTTTAACATTTCAGTGTTTTACCTAAGTTATATTTGAGAATTTTAAATTATAAAGATATATTCTAAAACATATATTGTTTTATCTTTACTTCTCCTTAACCCACAATCTTTAATCCATCTGAAACAGATTCTTTTTTTGTTGATAAAATATGCAATGAACTCTCTTTCTACATATATATATATATATATACACATGTGTATATGTATGTATATAAACTACATGGAAACTAACTTGTATGTTAATTTTGAGAACAGCCAGTATGTGTGTATACATATTCCTATATCTATGCTTACATATCTAGACATATATATATTTCTACAATCACAAAACACACAAATCTGTATACACAATATTTGCCAGAATTACTTTTGTACATATTCTATCATTAAATTTAGTAAGCACTTCCTGACTCACGTATCCTACAAATTAGATCAGTGTGCCATTAATGTCACTACCCAAACAGCCTTTCAGTTAATTTAAATTAATATTAAATTAAATCAACAAGATATATATGCCCAGGAGTGCTCTGCTAAATTACAAATTCATTTGGCAAGGTAGTGCACAAATTGTTTAAGACATCTAAACTTCAGTGGTGATTTATAAAATAGAAAGCAATATGATTTAAAATTTAGTTCATTTTCTATTTCAAAAGCAAAAACTCATTTCTGAACAACTTTTGTACACCAAGCTTTGGAATATGGAATAATCAATACTATCAGACTAAACTCCACACTTGTACCATCAGGTCTAGTTTACTGAATTATATACATAAGATTCTAAACAAACAAAAGGAATTCTGCCAATTTTGTCCCAATAATCTCTAATATTTCCAAGGCCCTCAGGGAACTAAAGCTTCAAACTCAAAGCTATAACACCCCACCAGCAAAGTGTTTAGAACAGCCATGTGAAAATTACATAAGAAATATCTGGGAAAAGGGATAGCAGTGAGGGTTTCTCGGCATTGGGGCAGTGCTGGAAAGGTCTGGGCAGGTTGGGGGAAGGGCTGTGTGCTGTGACAGAGAGCCCAGAGGTGTATGATACAAAAGCAGCAATGAAAAATAGAATTCTTTACATTTATTAAAAATTGAGTCAACATTGGCTTATACGCCATCTATGATTCAGAGGTATAGGATCACAACCATCAAATGTATGTTACCACACCACACCCACCACTAAGAGACATGCCTTCTCCCTCACGTCCGCTCCTTACTCGGCTCTGCGTTATTATGCTCTCTCTGCTGACTAAGTTACTATCACAATTTTTTTTTTTCTCAAAAGCTCTAAGCAAGAACCATGAATGTGTCTGAGGCTCCTTCCTCCAGCCAGCCTCCATGAATCCACTGGTCTTTCCCTGTTTCCATTTCTCCTCTTATGTCAAGGGAACTGGGTAAAGAGCTGTTTACTCTATTTGTACTGGAACCTTCTGGAGTCAGAGAACTTTAAGACCCAGCCAATGACATTTCATTTCCAGGAACAATTGACCTTTACTGCATCTCAGAAGACTGCTTCATGTAGCCACTTTAACCACAACACCTGTTAGTGTGTGAGCATATGGATGTGATAACATAAAACAATTCTATCAGAATGCAAATGTAGCACTCAAGACTGTTCTTTGGGGATGGGATCCATGATTACAGAATGATCCAGCAAACGCAGAGCTAACAAACTGGTGGGGACCTAAAAAATAGTCAGAAGGCAGACAGAAGTGTATAGAGAGGCTGGTTTGAGTCCAGTCTTCCACAAGTTGGCTCTGTACTCCACATGGAAGGAAGATTTGCTGTTTCTAGACTGGATATATATTCACACTATACTTCATATATACTCTATATTATTACTGATCATTTTTTTTTAACTAGAAAGTTACTTTTTGGAATAAACTGCACAAGATAATTTAATTCCTTCATCAATTTGCTGCTCAGAATTAAATCTCTTCAATTAAAAAAAACTTATTCTATAGTGATTCATTCCAACTGAATAAATTCTTTTTGTGCAAATTTTGCAAAGAAGATCTAATTTTTGTTTAAATCAAATTTTCCTCCAGTGCACTTGTGACCTATCTTTTGTGGTTGTGATTTCTACAAGGTTCAGGGTAAAACTTTCAGATATAAATTTCTGAGGACATGTTTTCAGCACCATATGTGACTTAAAAATTTTAATCTCTATATAAATATTTCTATGAATATTTAGAAATTTTTTATTGATGAGATTAACATCATTTTTTGATCAATTTTGACTTACAACATATTTTACCATGTGGAGTTTTTGCCATTATTCAGAATACTTTGTGTTGATAATTTCTATTATGCTTGAAAAAAAAAGTCACTTGTGAGAGCTTTTTTACTTTGCCAGCCAATTATAACTTTGGGGCTCACTTTTAAATTCGTAACAAAATGCTCTGGGATTAAGTCTGACTTTCGCTATTCCAAAACTACATTAAAGTTGCCCTGTGTGTAAAAATTGTTTTTTTTTTTTATTTAATAATATGTTCCTGTGGTTAAATATATCCCTGACAGCTGGAGTCTAGGTAAGAAATAGGAGTGGTCAGAAATCTAAAGTAAAGAAGGACTCTAATGATGTAGAATTACTTGTAGGACTAGTCATAAGATACCCCTGTGGTGGTGATCAGGGATCTCTGGGTTTGTGTAAGGTCTTGACAGTGGTCACAGCCAGCTGTCAGTTGTGCTGAGGAGGATTCAGGAGGACCAACCAAACAGAAACTAGCATTTCCTCTCTGAAGTCAGCATGGAGATGTTGGTACTTATGACCCGAGGAAGGAAGTCATATCAAACAGCCCTGGTAACCAGAGGAGGAAGCCAAAGTGAACAAAATAGGAACCCCTGTTTTATAATGCACAAGAGGAATGTTTCTAGAAATAGCTCAGTGAAAGGTGTGGGAAGATTCACTCTGGGTGACTGACTGGTAGAGGAGCAGGTACCATAATTAAACTGGGTAGAAGAACAAAGTGTAATCTTATTTTGAGGCCCATTTAAGGAAAAGGGAAAGGATGACTCTACACAGAGCAGAGAGCTCATTTGGAGAAGGCATGGGAGAGAGGGTCTGGGACCCTCCAAGCTGGGAGGGTCTAAAAGCCTTGCTGCAGAAATGAAGTTTCTCCTTCATGTGATGACATTAGAAGGAAGAAGGCAGTGGAAGTGGTGAAAGTGAAAGCACCACTGTAAAAAAAAAAATACATTGCATTTCCTTTAGTATCAATTTCATTCAAAAAATTGCCTTTGAGAGTAGAGGTATTTTAAGTGGTAAGTTACCTAAAACACTATTTTTATAATAAAACACACAAAGATATATAATGGTATAGAGTGCAAAGTTAGCGATGCATTGTGATCTAAATTAAGAGAACCAAAGAGGGATGGAATAGGGAGGAGGGCTTACTGTACTGAACATGTGAAACTCTTGGAAGGAAATGTCTAAGACACATGGATAAAGTTAACGGGACTCTGAAGAATTCTGAATATAAATATGAGGAAAGAGATGTTTTAGAAATATCACTGTGAAGATTCCCTATAGCATGTGTTAGGGGTTTGGGGTGCTTACTAGGAATGGATGACAGTGCTCATGTCCAAGTCCTAGATCATTAGGAAGCCATGGGAATAGAGTTGGAAAGGGTAAATGCAAAGAACAGTTACAGAGTGAAGGCATTATGATATGACGACTTAATTAAAAAAGGAGTGAGATAAAGAAGAACATGAAAAGGAAGAATCTTCAAACTCTCGGTGTCAAGAAAATGACTTTACCTTTCACAAGGACAATGGAAAGAGGTAGTGGTGTAGTTTGCTATTATCCTGCTTTTGTATAGCTGATGGAGTGTGTCAGAGAAGGTAGGAAGAAATTCCATTCTCCACTCAGATTCCTTGTTGCACAACCTTCTAGGATAATTCAATCCTCTGTTTCCTCTTAAATGTGTGTTGGGTCCCAAAGTAGAAATGTTTTGAATTCCATTTATAGCTAAGGGCTTACTTGAGCACTGGAGAGGGTAAATCTCCTGACTTAGGGTTTCGTTGTGGTTATTTGAAAGAAATCAGAGACGAGCATCTCCTTGAGCTCAGGAGATTGGTTTCCCAGTGAAATATCCAGTGTTAAGTGTCTGTACTGAACAGCCTTTGCTATGATTCAGAAGACCTACTGATAGCTGAAGAATTTTCAAATACGAAGTGAATGACTTCTTGTTTATAATTAAGAGACTAAAAGACTTGAGAGAGAAAAAAGGGGAGAATATTTAGTTTCCTGTGATTTCCTAATCTCCTCTCTCTGCTACTTTTGGCCTCCCAGGACCAGGGATGGGAAATTTTGTGAAAAGGAGTAAGATTATTGACAAGTGCTAAGATCATATGATCACTTTTTAAAAATTAATTTATCTATGTATAGAAGAACTAGATTCTAGGCCAAAGGTATGGGAAAGAGAGAAGATTCGCCAGGGACAGAGGAGCAAAACAGACATATCTATTGAAGTGCACTGCTGAGGGGAACAGTGGTGAGACAGGAGAGGTCGGCTGTGCCATGTGGGTCACTTCCCTGGCCAGGGATCAAACTCAGGCCATAGTGGTGATAGCATTGAGATTTAGCCCCTCATGCGGTCACTTGTTTTCTATACTAGTGTATACCAAACAACAGTGCATACATATCACCTGGATGAACATTTTCAGCTAAGCATGTAAAATGCAATTGCTTAGCTCCATCAAAGTAGTAAATACCTGGTCAGTTTCTTGGGACCCTTCAAACTATTCTTTTAGAGGTTCTCTCTAAAAGAATTGAATTGGCATTGCAAACCCTTGCTATGGGAAAGAGAGGGGTAATTCTGAGCATTCATCCCCTCCTGTGCTCTTCCGACTTCAGTAACTCTTCCTAATTCATAAATTCTGCTAAGATTTCTAGTCTTTCTTTTATAGAAGCTAATTGCTTTTATAGTTGTTTGTGGTTTGATTACATATTAACTGGCTTGATGGGCACATGACTGACTCTTACTACTTTAATTAAACCCTGGAAAGTAGATATTGTAACTCCCAGATATTATCTTTAGACATTTGAGAGTGAGAGAAGAGGGAAAATACACTTAACATGTCGTAAGTACCCTGTTTAAGGTTACTGGCATTCTTGGACCCAACACAGTACATCACATATAGGAGGCCTTTAGCAAATGGAAGAATGAATGATTGGTCAAATAAATATAAGCACAGGAAGTGGAAAGTCACTTTCATACAGTGGCCTGAATATCATATCACATTGATTTACTCTTCCTTTCACAGAAGATTTGGCTACAGCATGTCATGTTTCTTCCTTCGAAATTGTAGTTAGTCCTCAGAGTTACTTTACCACTTATTTCTATATAATGTATTAAATCCTTTGTTGTCATTTCAACAATGTTCAAAGCATCCTCACCAGGAGTAGATTCCACCTGAGGAAGCTATATTCTTTGTTTATCCATAAGAAATAACTCCTGTGGGGGATGATATTAAGTGAAGTAAGTCATAAAGAGAAAGACAAATACCAGGTGATTTCATTCATAGGTGGGCTATATAGAAACAAAACAAAGGTACGAAAAAACTACATGGAAACAAACCCTAGAAATCTGACTGTAGAATTGAAGCTATCAGAGGGGGAGGTTGGAGGGAAGGGTTAAAGGGTGAGGGATCCCAGTAGACAGTAGTGGAGGATTTGGAGGATTATGGGTGCTTTGGTGATAGAAGTCCTGTTGCAAGATACATCTCCAAGGTGTGAACCTAAGCTCCCAAATTATGTACAGTGTTGTCAACCATTGTTACCTCAATAAAAATAAACCAAAAAAGGCAACCAATGAGATCTCCTTACCTAGTCAAGTTTTATCTTGAGATTTCAGCGATTCAGTCACATATTCAAGTTCTACTTCTAATTTTTACTCACTAACACATCTATAGTCACTCCACTGAAGTTGTCAAGCCCTCAATGTCATCTATGAGGATGAGAAAATTTTTCCCAAACTCCTTCCTAGTAATGCTGATATTCTGAACTCCTCCCATTAATTATGAATGTTCTTAATGGTGAACCCTAGAATGCTGAATCCTTTCCAGATGGCTTTCAATTTAGTCTGACCAAACCCATCAGAGGAATCACCATCTATGGCAGCTGTAGTCATAGAAAATGTATTTTTTTAGTAATAAATGTTGAAATTTAAAGTCATTTCTTGATTCGTGGGTTACAGAATGGATGTTGTGTTAGCAGATATGAAAACCACATGAATGTCCTTGTCCATCTCCATCAGAAGACTGGTAAGTTATTATATTCCCCCCCCCCACACACAGAATAGCAGATCAGTAGATGGAACTAGTGGATTATAGATCTATGCATTCTGAAAAAGACTTTTATAATGATGAAGTGTTCAAAACTTACATTGATTTTATATAAAGATTGCCCTTAATAATGTGGGTAGTCCTCAAGCCAACCAATTGAGAGACTTAAGTAAAAAATATAAAACAAAAAACTGGTTTCTCAGAGAGAAGAAATTTTGTTAAAGGCTATTGTACCAGACCCTAGTGATTTTATATTCTACCAGCCTGACCCATGGTTTTCAGACTCACAAGTCCCCATAGCTATGGGGTAAATCAATTCCTTTAACAAATTAAAAAAATACTTCATTGTATGTGTGTGTTTATATTTGTGTGTTGTGTGCACACATCCCCTGGGTTTTACTTCTTTATGATAGCCTGGGTTTCTTCTATCTGCTACACAAATCCCTGCCTGCCTGCCTTAGACTAACTTAATTGGTCAGCTCTCAGAGCTCAGTATAGGTCCAATTTGAAAAAGCTATTTTTTGTTTCTGTCTATATTCCTTTTGAGCTAACCTTCCAAATACACGATTATTTTACATTAATTTCTCTCCTTAAGGGAAAACAATTGTAGTAACTCATGACAGCTAGATTTAATAATACCATGGAACCATTGGATGCCAGATATAGAAAAGATCTTAGAAGTAATCTATTCCAAATTCCCACTAAATGGAAAAGAAAGAAGATAGAAAATGATAGCTAATTTCAAGCAAGAGCCAAGCAGCTATGTTTTCTCAAGCAAAATTCTACCATTCCACCCTACCATCTTCATCTTCAGGCCAACTGTCCCCTCACCTCCCCCCAATCCTTGAAAACTGTCAGATTCAACTATCATAGTTGTGAGCCAAACTAGCTCATGGGATGAGAATAGATGACTGCGGGTTTGGTGGAAGAAAGCATGGGGAAAGCAAGTCACAATATTTTGTTCTGAAATCCTCCCACGAGCAAAGCTTTCAGGTTTCCCAAAGCAAGTGTAACCAGCCACATCCTCTCATTTTTGGAGCCCTCTAGGAACTCTGGCACAATCAAAACTAACATGTTCCACTTGAATTCACATATGGTTCAAATATGCAGCTTTCCTCTTCCAAAAAAAACAAACCCAACACATTCAAGGAAACTTCCCTTCCAATAATGACTGGTAGAGTTTGTTTCCGCTCTAGATGTAGTTTTATTTTCTAAATCAAGCTTGCAGAGATTAATGGACAGATTATGAGACTTGGTAACAGAGAAAATGAAACACAGTATTTCATACTTGGTGCTGAATTGAGCCATTGGCTTTTGTTGGTAAGTGTGAACCTTTGGTAGGTATAGTTATCCTCTATTAGCTACTACTGGGTACGCTGCTGTTAGAGGAATTTTGTGTGTGTGTGTGTGTGTGTGTGTGTGTGTGAGGGGGGTTAGTGAATTTGGGTTTTGAAGGACTATGCTATTGTTATCCATGCCTAGTAAAGACTGAGAGGCAGTGCTGTACATTTTACAGAATTTTAATACCCAGCTTTAAAAAAATATAGAAGATTCCTGAGTTTTAATCACATTAAGTCTAGTGTTTAGGTCTTTTACTCTGAATTTTGCTTACATAAACCTAATTTAAAGGGTCGAGTGTTTCATGACAATGAACTGTGCCAGTCACATTATCTCAGTGGATGCTGGTGTTTACTATATACAGCATGTTAGACAGTAAGGAGGAAAACGAAGACTACAGAGAGTTTTAGCATTTCCCATCATCAGCAGAGCTAGATCTTGTTCTAGGTTGGCTGATTCAAATTTCTTATCTTCCTACCACAAGTGTGTAGCCCCATAAATATGAAAACAAAATATTAGTTGAAGCAGCTCTATCACTCGTTCTCCTCTCTAGGATTCAGAAAATATCAGCTGTCTTGAATTTTAATGCTCAGTGTTTAAATTTAGAATGTGGGTAAAAATTTTGAATAAAATTTTATTTTTCTATGTGGAAAAGTGTCTACCATAAATGTTGGGCTGTTATCTTAGGATTTCACATGTAACTATGAAATTCAAGTGCTTACATGATTAATGCTATGTTATGGTACTTACCAGAGACGCCCAGTGCCAAGTCAGCAGTTCTAAGTCTCACCACTCACAACTCTCAGTTGGTGAGAGTTCCCAGGGTTAGTGGACTTGAGAGCCAGGATGTTCCCTGCATTAGCTTTGAGAGTGAAGCATTGCTCCAGTATGAAGCGTCAGGATCAGCCAGTTTTAAGTAGCATCTGTTTGGCACCCAAGTCAAAAGAGAACACAAAGAAACTTCATTATCTAGCTCATCCATCTACGTGAATGTTAGAGTTTGGAAAGCATTTAAAAGCAAC
Source organism: Condylura cristata (assembly GCF_000260355.1). Taxonomy (NCBI): domain Eukaryota; kingdom Metazoa; phylum Chordata; class Mammalia; order Eulipotyphla; family Talpidae; genus Condylura; species Condylura cristata. The sequence continues at coordinate 12,209,488 of NW_004567126.1, forward strand.
TGAATGATAACTCTAATTTAGCCTCTGGCTGTCTACCTAGGACTTCTGCAGTAGTATTGGGAAAGCAAGGTGAGTTCCACTATTGATTTACGCTGACAGGAGAGGTAATTTTCACCCATAAATTGTTTATCTATTGATGAATAGCACTGAATTCAGTTTGTCAAGGATACCTCTCACCACTTCTGCTGTAACTGGCTTCAAAACAGTTTGCTTTTCATCCTCTACCATGATGAGGAGCTATAGTTTTGCTCAAATTTAAGCCTTTTCTTTTTTACCAATTAGTAAAAATAAACTTCCTTGTCCTAAGAAAAAAGTACCACAGTCAAAGATGGTTCAAAAGTCTTTTTGGAAATCAAATAAAACTGAAGAAGTTCTATTTGCTTATATTAATGTGACAGTGAGTCAATGAACTCAATTTGGATTTAATCATACAGATTAAAATCATATGGATTAAATTCCTTCATAATAAATAAGGGTTCATCAATGAGATGTTGAGGTTGAATTTTGCCTGAACTATGACAACTGAGTAAGGATTTGCATGTAATATTCCTAAATGCACTCTTAGTAAAATATAAAAAAGTCATTATATCTATACTGAGAAATAAATTATTTATTTATTTAGCTGGAATAATCCAGCTAAAATATATGCAAAATTAAGAATCTAAATGGGAAGAAAAAAGTCTAAGGATGATTAATAAGACCATCCTGTCTTTTCCCAGACATGTTATTACCAGTAATATACAAATAAATACAGGCAATTGCAAGTAATTTGACTTGTTCTGTATAATGCTGGACAAAACTCTTGAGAGGAATTGGATAAAACAAATGTTTTTATTTTTATAATGTTTTTTTGACCCAAAGCCAAGACTTACAGGATTTTGCTTAGAATTACATTCTGTTATTTTCAAGCAAAGAGTTCCCTAGGCTGTTAGACTGGCAGAGCCAGTAAAATACTGCTCATCTGAGGCTATTTAATCTTCACACTCTGAAAAGGTCCAATCTATTACTGCTGCTAAATTTAACCTCATGTGAGCCACACCACAGGGGCAGGAGGTTCACTATTCTTCCCAGGGTAGAAAGTGGAAGTTCTGTATACTCATGGTTTGTTTAATACACTCCAACAGGCTCAGTCTTATGAAGCTTGTCCTAATGAAGGCTAGTCCTTCCGCTTTTTTGCTAATAGCTTTTTCTCTAGTTCCTGTTATATCTTTGGGCTCCTTGTGAGGTCTGGGGGATATTTTTGCTCTAGAAACTCAGGGCCCAGTAGTAGGGAGAAATGCAAAAACAAATGATGGTGGAAATGTGTAAGAGAAGTTGACACAAAACGCTGTCCTCTTTCAGAATTCCCACTGATCTGCAGTTGAAGTTACGCATGGATGCACAACATGGTATTCCACTAACTGGCTCAAAACATTTGGCATTTATTTACCCATGAGTTTGCGTTGGGGTTTGGATTTTGGCACAGTGTTTCTTGGTATTTCCTGGGCTACTCATGATGGTTGGTTTAGTGCCCGCTGCCCAAGAGAGTCGTATTCACATACCTGGCCATTTGGTATAACTCTCAGCTGGGCATCTTGGTCCTCTCTGGTACCTTTTCAGCCGATTAGCCAGAATTCATAATCTGATGGCAGTAAATAAATAAGGGAGTGAGAATATAAACTGCCAAGGTCTGTTGAGCTAAGGCTTAGCAGTCATACTATGTCACATTACTGCATTTTTTTCTGCATTTGTGTATGTGAAAGTAAATAACGGGGCTATTCCAGAACCAAGAAGAGGGGAAACGGTCCCCACCTCATGATGGAAGGAACTGAAAGGAAGCATTATTTTTTTTTTTTAAAGATTTATTTATTTATTCATACAGAACTGGGGTACAGGCCAGAGGCTCAGGGGCGGTGAGAGGCTTCACCAGAGACAGAGTGGGGAGCAGAACAGGCAGATCTACGAAGTACACTGCTGAGGGAAGCAGTGGGCGGGTCAGGAGAGGTCTGGCTCGCCATGTGGTCTCCTCCGGGGCAGGCGGGAATTGAACTCATGCGGAAGTGGCTTCAGATTTTCAGTGCTGTGCTTTAACCCACTGCGCCACCAGGGAGGGCCAGGAAGCATCATTTTAAAGTACCACAGGAGTCAGTTAGTTAAGGAACCTGTCAAAGGATGTGCCTAAAAGATTTACATGAATTTCTATGCAGTTCTGTGTATGCAATGGGGCAGAGGGTATTCCAGAAAAGGAATAGTTAAGTATTCCAGGCTCTCAGTGATTAACATAAATAGGCAATGGAGCAATAGTTATGGAACAGCAAGTCAATGTATATGGATACAAAATGTGTCATAGCTGTGAGAGGTAGGTAGTAACATAAGGGGAATAACTGTGAAAGGGGTGATATGGGAAGCAGTTGGTAAAAGTACTTAGCAGAGCTTGTTAAGGAAATTATGTGGAAAGTTGGGTGATTTGGAATTTATCCTCTAAGCACTGGGTAACCATGAATCATTTTTATATCATTTAGATTTCTATGACATGGGATGTCACTGAATAAAAATTGTTAAGTAAATAAAAGGTTAGTGACACAACCAGATTTTTCCATTTTAATGAAAATGAGATGATTTTATAAATATTTCCTCCAAATACCCTCAATCCAATGGTGATGTCAAAAGTATTTTGGAGAGTAATATAACTAGGGTAGGACAATGGCTAGGAAAAGACCTTGAAAAGCCTCTTTGATTTTATTCAGCTGATAAGTTTATTTGGGATGAGCTAGAGATCTATGGAGATTACAGGTGAGAGGTTTAAGCCATATCCAAACCTCCCTTTAATACCACCAAGGAGCCCTCTGCTCCTACAGTGATTCACCTCTACAGTTTTCCACTTCCACAGTTCAAAATTAATGCTGATGTAGGCTAGCGAATCAGAAAATACTTTACCAGAGTTTAAATAACTTTTTACTTTGTAATAATTATAGACACAGAAGTTGCTTAAAAGAGTATAGGGGTCTGCTGTACCATTCAATCAGCTTCCAGTGACATCTTACTATAAGCGTAGAACAATGTCACAATAAAATTTGATTTGGTACATTGCTGATGGATGAAATACGGGGCTCATTTAGTTTTTGCGATTTAAAAATATATTTGTGTTATGTGGCACACACTTGAGGCAGTGTTAACATATACATGATTTTATACCTTTGAATTCTATAAGGCATTAAATACCAATGTACCTCAATGAATGAATGAATGAAACACCGTTACTTTGAAGAGCATTTTACTTTATTTTCCTTTTGCTAAGGATGATAGTGACAGTGATGGTAGGTTGGCAAGGATAGAGGCTATAATTAAGGAAGGCAGTGATTCAGAGTGATATGTACACTTAATATACACTTAGTATCATCCAGAAATAAAATATTAAAAATCATGGACTATCACACTGATTTGATAATGGACTTGATTGTTATGGACAATATTCAGTTGGGAACTAAACATATAAAGGACCCACCTTTCTTTATTCATGCCAATGTCTCTTGACTTTATATGAATCTATGGTATATTGACTGTTAATATAAGGATTATTGTAAAGATCAGGTTAAAAAAAAGACTTTTATTTTCATGAAAGGACATCTTGATGGATGACAGAGGCTTGTTCATTTCTATTATAAGAAAGAATTTGAGTTTTTATAGGATTCAAAATTTTTAAAAAAGAAACCCACAAATAGCCTAGTATAAGTCCTTCATTGTATAGCCTACAGAGATGATGTGACTATGCATGTAATCCAGTAAATATCTTAGTAACTTGTGATATAAAACTGTCTTAAAAATTGATGTATCAGTTTTGATCAGAGTACAACTGTATTACTTTATTTTCAATCAATTCTTCACAAAACCAATAGTGCACTTTCCATTTGAAAATGATGATGTTGCCTTTGAAACAGTTGTTATTAGTCATATAACTGGGGCTGTATAGTCACTGAAGAAAAGATCAAAGCACTCAATACACTATGATGGCCATCTTAAAAATTCTTGATGGTTGGAAAATGAACCTTGTTCACTACTATACAATCTTCCTGGGAATAGCAGGTACAGAAGAAAACTCATTTCATTTAAAGATGATAAGTAAGAAGAATCAATGCAGCATATAAAATTACATTCTAGAATAAAGAAAATTAGGAACTATCATATTCACAGCATTCAACTGAAATTTGTGACTTAAGATAAAACTGATGTTCAGACATTTGTCATAAATTAAACAATGAAGCCAAGGAATCTAGAAGACAAAAACACAGAAAAGATAGAAGACTTGCTGTATTGATATGGCAATACAGCAGGAATATACAGAAAAAAAAATCATAGAATTCAGTGTAAAAGAAGGTGCAGTCTAAGGGAAAGGAAAAAAAAATCCTTAAAGACTAGAAGAGAGTAGGTAGAAATAAGCAAAGTGAAATGCAGATGATATATTGTTCAAAGAATGATAAAATATGGCCATTTACAGAATACTATAAAAGGAGCTTCAGCATATGAATAATTGGGAGACTTCAAGAAGAAATTCAAGATGGATTGTAGAATTTATTTTAGAAAGCACATTCCCCCCCATCAGGACTGTCAACATTGAAATATATCATTATATTTGAGTTGAAAGGTAAATAATTTTTGGACAGCAATATAAAAATACTTACATTTTCAAATAGGACAAAATAAAGTTAGAATGTTACTTTTGGCATTACTTCAATATAGAACTAAATAAATAATTGGATTAAATTTTTAAATATACAATGTGAACATTTAAAGTACCAGATGAACAGTAGGAAATACATTATATATAATGAGAAGGCTTTCTAATGTTAAAGCTAAAATACTGATATATTTAAATATGTATCATTCTCTCCCAAAATGTCATGACTCAACTGAAAAAAAAATTCTTGGACCAGGCGAGAAAATAACAAAAATAATGAACAACCATAGACCAGAGACATTCTGTGGGGGTGGAGTGGGGAATGGGATCAAAAACGGGGGTGGGGGGGAAGGAAGGAAATGCATGGGACTATGGTGGTGGCACAGGGGTGATTTGGTGATGGGAAACCCGTGGGGATTACAATTGAGATGAAAAAAAAATGTGCAAAATGATGTAAAAATAAACTTTTTAATAAAATAAATAAATAAATAAAGCACCTTCTCAGAAAACTAGAAACAGAATAGAACTTCCAAAACTCAAAACCTGCAAAAAAAAAAAAATTCTTTGATGCGCACAACACTAAAGGAATTAACTTCATAAATTGATAAACAGCTTAACAGGAAAATAGACAGCAATTTGAAATTATAGGTCATAGAAAAATACAAATCAATACTAAATCTACCAACAGATGTCAAATTTTATTTTGAGGATATAAATGAAAACAAAGGGATTAATTTTTCACCTACCAGACAGGCACAATTTGATAAAATGTGGGAAGAAAGGCTTATTATTATGCTGTTAGTGAATAAAAGCCTAACTTGACACACACAAAAATAAGCATGTGTTACTATTTGTTTAACAACAGGATAAGATGAATCATTATAAATACATGAATATGTATATGTGTGTTCTCAATGCATAGCACACTCTGAAAACACACTCAAGACTTAAGACTGGCAGTTGGTGATGGTCTCTGTGTGGCTTGGGAAAGGAATGAAATGAGACCTTTTATAATCTGCTATTTAGAAATACTTGAACTTATCTTTTACTAAAAATAATTTAATACCAATCTGTTATCTTATTAAAAATATCTCAATCCCTTCCTTGGAAGCCTCTCCCCTTCTCCCAAGCATCCAAGCGGCTCAGGTATGTGGATGAGTGTGTGTGGCTGCCTCTTGCGGTATAGGTAGGTGGCTGTCTTTGCTCTGTCCAGTGGAAGCTGTAGAGGAATTTTCAGGCAGGCTCAGGTCAGGACTGCTGGGACTTCCTAGTGCTGCTCATGTCCTCCTGACATACACTCCATGACGCAGTACGTGTGACCACACAATGTGTGTGACAATATGAGACAGCATTGGAGGTGTCAAATGTCTGTTCAGAACGGACAGTGCTCTGTGGCTCACACTTGGCCTTTTGTCCACAGACTGAATTCACTGGACAGTGCAGCTGGGACTACAGGTGTTTCTTGTGTCATCCCTACTCTGTGAAGTAACTTGGCATTCTTTCAATCACTGAGGACATTAGACTGAGCCCTGGCAGCAAGCTTCAACTTTATATCAATGTTGACTTACCCCCCAGGCAGCATTTTATCTTTTTGAATATATTTATGACATTACCTTTCATTTTGGTACAATATATGGTTCCCCTGTAAAATTCCCACCGCAACTCCCCTGTGCACCATCCCCCAAATCCATTGTCCTCTTCCCATTCCTGTCCTGGTCCTTCCCTCTCTTGCTCCCCTACAGAATGTCTCTGATCTATAATTGCCTCTGATCTATATACCTGAGCATTTTATAAGTTACCTAAAACAAGCAAGCAAGCAATCATACCCAAACAACGGGGTCAACTGTATGAAGACTCTCCCTTGGTTTTAAATCCATTGCCTGTTTTGTGATACCTGGAACTGAATCTTGTAAACAATTTTGTCTTGACAGTGGAGAACACTGGAAGTTCCTGGCAGAGGAAGTGCACCTGTTATGGGCTTGCTCTGTGGCCAGCAGCCCAGCACACCTGCCAGCTGGCAGACCCAGGCCTGCAGTTCCCTACCCAGTGAAGTCAGTCTTCTGCCATCTACATGGAAGGCTCTCTGCTTGTAGCTCCTTATCTGCCATCCCTGCCTGTCAAGCCTGGAATAGATCTGGCCACAGACAATTCAGCAAATGTTTATACCATCCAATAGACATTTCTCACCCCAACCTCAGAAGCCCACTTGGGAAGGAACCTCTTCTTTCTAGTTTTCTTTCTTGGGTACACAGCCCTAGATTATTTAAAAAAAATTCTTCATTTTTGTTCAACAGTTAATTCACTATAAATATGTAATAACTTTTATTATGTATTTATAGCTATTTTTGACTGGTTTGGAACCTTGCCTTGACCAGTATTATCTTCAGTTTTCAAATTATAGTGATTTTGTTGTCTGACTTCAACCTCAAATGATCTAATGATATACAAAATAACTAATGAACATTTTCACATGGATTGAATCAATCTATTATTTTGAAAACTTCATAATGGTGGTGATGATTTTTGGAGATGTTTAAAATAGTTAATCTAATAAATATGTGTATTTATTTATTTATTTTACTTCATTCTTCATTTTGTGTATTTTTTCATCTCGAGTATAACCCCCATGGACTGCCCACCACCAATTCACCCATGTGCCAATATAATATAATTCACCTTGCAGGATATGTCACAGTCAGAAATGGAAGTGTGACTTTAGGTGCTATTAGGAAGCAAGGTAGACTGTAAGAAAGTAGTAGATTTGGAAACAGCTAGAAAACAAGTTCTTTACCTGCCTTGTCTAATGGGTTTTAACATATTTGGAAGAAATATGATTGCTGTTAGTTGCCTTTTTTAAATTTTATTTTTTGAGATAGATGTTGAATGGAGAGATTAACAAGACATTAAGAAAAAAAAAAATTGTGACTTTGAGAAGCCAAATGCCACAATGAATGCCGGGCACTCCATTTATGAATCTTGCAAATCTAACACAATCTTCTTGCACATTTATTAAAGTGTTTTGCACTGGACAGTACTGTATTCTCATAGAAAACTTTGTTATTTATGACTGCAGTTTAGAACCTTGCCTTGAGTTGATAACATTTTTTTGTTGTTGTTTAACAAAACATCTTGTCCAATGTCTTGGCCCATCCTGAGGCTTAGAAATGCAGTGCATTCTTGCTCAGTGGTAATTAGGATCCCGTCTCTCTGTCCAGTGAACTTTGGGTCTGCTAGCCAAATCTACTGGCCACATATGCAGCATTATCTTTCTGCCAAATATCAACCACAGAAGTTGATCATTATAACTTCATAGATAGTCTCAGCTCTTCTCAGGCTGGATTTCAGGAGCTGTTCTGGCTAATGGAGGGGGCATTAGAAGGTCCCAACTGTCCAGATATGTCTTTAATAGTGTGCAAAAGATGAACAGTGTCTGTGAGGAAGAGACTGTTGACAGGGAAAGCTCTGACTGCTTGTCCAGCCTGGGTGCCTAGTATGAAGGCTAAACACAATTTCCTCTCAGTAAAGAGTTATTTTACTAAGTACCAAACTGAGAAGATGTTATACAAACGAGGGCAGCTCTTTCTTCAGTGCACTGAATCACTCCTCCCTTCTATTCCTAATAAAAGGAATTCTTAATAAATGGCCTGGATTTTAGCTACATATTTTTTTTTAAAGATTTATTTATTTGTGCATACAGAACTGGGGTACAGGCCAGAGGCTCAGGGGCGGCGAGAGGCTTCACCAGAGACAGA